>NC_045427.1:568233739-568536770 GCF_902635505.1 Sarcophilus harrisii | reverse complement strand
AAATACCAGATTACAGAAAATCTTGAGCAATAGTTTTCATTCAGATTATAGTCTTTATGCTGAAATAGCCTCTTATAAAATCCACTCTACCCTTATCACTCAATATTATCTTCAGTGCTGTACAACAGAAGATAATTTTGCAATAAAATTTAATTTACAGAGCTTATTTTCCACTAATCTCCTAACAGAAAGAAAATGAAATGTACTAAGGTACACACTCTTAAGTTATGACCCTAATAGCATTTTTTATTTCTGTGAATGTAGAATACAAAACATATTCACTATATCAGGCAGAAATTATTGACATGTTGTAATTATGTTAAAGACTTTTTTCTAGGAACAGTAAGTAAAACAGGTAATCAGGTAGAGAAATGGATATGAGATCACTCAGTATGAATAAACATAGTTTCTCTGTAAAGACTTGTTTTTTAGGAAGGAAACACTAAAAATACAAATAATTATGAAAATTCATTTTTATTAATGTCACTAATTTTATATGTAATTATCTGCAATCATTGGTAATCATTAATGGCTTAGTTTAATGATTATCATTTTATTAAGACCATGTATGAATGCCAAACTAATTTGGGTAATTTAAACTGATATATAAAGTCTGCTTTGATGAGTCACAGTGCCGATTTTTATATTTATTGAAAACTGTTCCTCTATTGATTAAAACTTTCTTATCTAATACAGATTCCATTACAAATAATAAAAAAAATTTAAAAACGACTCATAAAACACATAAATAAAACTTTATTTTTGTAACAAAAAATAAAGCAATATGTTGAAATATAGTAATATAATTTAAAAATTTTTCCCTACATATTATAAGTTCACTTAAATGATAGTTATATTTTCTCCAACTAACCCTCCCCCCCCAAAATGAATAACTATAACAACACATTTTAAAAAGCATTTATGTAGTGTTTACTAGGTGTATCGAGCACTTTATTAACTATTGAGGACATATATACATAAGTAAAATCAATCCTTGCCCTCAAGGACCTTATATTCTAATGAGGAGTGACAGCCACCCCAGGGGAAAGGTATCACATATTAGGGCTCTTTGATCAGAAAAAGTTTTTAAAAAATGGTGAGAGGGAAGAGAAATTATGTATTTATACAGCACATACTGTGTGTCAGACATTATGCCAAGTACTTTTTACAAACATCGTCTCTTTTGATTGTCAAAGAAACCCAGCAAAATAAGTGCTATTATTATCATCCCCATTTTATACTTAGGAAACAGGTAAACAGAAGTTAAGTAACTTACCCTGGCTCATACTGCTAGTAACGAGATTATATTCAAACTTAGGTCTTCTTCATTTCAGGCCCAGCACTTAACCTAACAAAAGACAAGCTGTTTCTATAGAGGAATAGACTTGACATGCTTCTTCAAGGAAGGCGGCAGAATTGACTTACTCAGGATTCAACAACTTGGGGATGGAAAAAAGAGGAAGGTTACATGGACAATGGCAGTGACTGGCAAGGGTTCTGTGAAGGTGACCAGGGAATAAAAACTAAGTGAAGTGTATCTGGGGCCTGCCTAATAGTGGACCAGATGAAGCAGTGAGCAATCAGGAAGCTTACACCCACTTTCCCCAAGTTCCAGAGGTTAAAGGTTTAAACCTCTCAGGATATGTATGGTCTCTGACGGAGAGGTGGGGGTTGAACAAGTTGGTTGACAAGGCTATTGAGAAAGATGGCCTAATTTGTAAAGGACAACACAACCAGCCAGCCAGATTACCACTTCCTCTTTTTCAAGTTATATCATAACAAAGCCAAAGTAATATTTAATAATTTATGAGGTTTTAAAGTTTAAATATCAAAGCCATATATGTGCAGAAGTATTGTTCTGACATTTGAATTTCAGCAGTAGACAATTTCGAGACATTTTAAGTAATACAACACTTGACATTTCCAACTTAATATACAAAACAGTGATGGTGCAAACAAGTCATGTCCTCACCAACACTTAGCCTTTCAATGAAACTTTTACAAGTCTATTATTTACTTACAATCTTTTTTTTTTAATTTAAAAAGGAATACATTATAGCATATTCATTATAAATTATACTTTTGCATTTCGCTGATAAAACAATTAATTACTTTTCAAGTAGCTTATTTCCATTTATCTCCTTTTATTCCTTAGATGCTCAAGAAGTAATGTTCTAGCAGAGAAGCTAAAAGTTTCTGAGAGACATTTCTCCTATTGCAGTAACTATAAGAAGAAAAGCAAAATGAGAGAAATTTCATCATCCATCATCATCCAAAGTATGATATTGTTCTTGGTTTTTTTATTTTTTTATAATAAACTATAGTAAACACTTACCACAGTATTCATATCTCCATAACTTTGGAACAAAGAAGACAGAAATATTTTTACATAAAAGACCTCAAGGTTGAAACACTTGAAGACATTTTTTAAAAAAGAAAAATGAATAGGGTAATAATGAAAAACAAAATGTCTAATATTTTCTATTTATCATAATGTGCAAATTAACCAATAGGTATTGACTTTTCTTTGAGGTCAATAACAGCATTTATTGATCTAAAAAGTTAATACCCACTAAGGTCAATATTAAATCTCCAAAGTCAACAAGTCTGGACACTGACTTGAGCTTCCTATCACAGATAAAAATTACTGTGCTAAAATGGTTACAATTTTCTTTGGAGATACGAGAAATGATATCTGAAATGGAAATTGGGTACAAAAATGATATAAAAAAAAAGAAAGGCATGAGTTGAAATGTACAAAGAAAATTGCTTATATTCCTCTATATTAAGCTCCAACTGGAAAAAATTCAGAAAAGTCAACTTATACTAATTTATAGCAAATTTTTTTTATAATTCTAGTATTATATCAGTATTTAAATAAAAAAACAATTTAAAATCTCAATGTTCTTACTATTTTTTGCTTTTACATAATCACTAAAGATGAATTAAAAATCAAATAATAAATGTTTGACTAATATAAAATTAATTAAATGCAATATAAAATAATTTTAATGGACAGATTGTGCAATTATAATGTCTTTCTTTTTACTCATTGAAAAGGCTAATCACATTTCTACAAGTTCTAACTTAGTAAATTTAGGCAAGGCTATTTTGGGAACTACTGTGTATCTATTTAACTACTTAAACAATGTGCTCTGATGAAAAGACCTTGATATGCTTTAGAAAGATATAAAGGCTATGTTTATAAAAGCAAATTTTTTTGCTTTGTTTTTTTTAATATAACTTAGAGAGTAAAGTTAGACTTTAAGAATTACCTATGGTAAATCCCTTAAAATGAAAATTCCCAGTATAAACAAAATCAAAAGAGAAATGCTTATAACATTGTCACTCTTTCTTGTTATTCGCTTGCATTTTGTTTTCTTACTCATTTTCTTTCCTTTTTGATTTTTCTTGTGCAGCAAGAGACTTGTATAGATGTTTACACATATAGGGTTTAACATTTTTTAAAACACATATAACATATATTGGATTGCTTGCTACATAGGGGAGGGATGGGGGAAGGAGGGGAAAATCAGAAACACAAGGCTATGCAAGGGTGAATGCCAAAAAATTATCCAGGCATATGTTTTGAAAATAAAAAAAATTTTAAAAAAGGGAAGAGGAATGTTTAGAGTAAGAGAAAATAATAAAAGAACAAAGCACTTATTCTAGCACTTCACAAACATCTTTTTATAGATAACTGATATACTGATTACAAATAACTTCTGCATATTCACCAAGTCAATCTTTACCTATGGATCTTTACTTAACAACAATTGTCATAATATACTGAAAAGTAATCCAACTAAATTCCCATTAGAAGATGCTGTGGTTCAGAAATTAAAATAAGAAGAGGTGCTAGAATTTATCTAATTTAATCTCATAAAGGAATGGAGGACCAGGGATTTATCCAAGTCAAATAGGCTACCTAGAAGAACAGGGATTCAAACCCAGGACATCTGACTCCAAATCCAGCACTCTACTTGCTATACCAGGAAAAACAATCAGCAAGCTATTGCTATATTTGTTGTTCATTTCTTAATAGAGGGACTAAAACTAAGGCCAGTTGAAAAATAAATCTCAAGTTTGCTTCTAGTGTCATACAGTATAAAACATATACATGTAGTATGAGTCTTTGGTAAATTAAAATATGCATAGTAATAGTTTTGAAAACACTGTATAGCGTATTGGATAAGGTATATAATCCAGATCCTCAATTCACATTCCTTTATATTTGTTTTAAAATATTCAATTCAAAATACTTACCAACCACCTACTACATGTGAGGTACTATACTCAATAATGACATACAACACTGAAGAATTTACAATCTTTTATTTTCTGGAATGGAAAATAGAAAGCATTCTATTAACAGATTCCTTCATATAACTAGTGATAATTCACATTTCTCCCTCCAACCTAGCACAGGTCCTGGCACATAATAGGCACTTAATAAGTGCTTCTTGATTGTCTGATTTAGGATTATTAGTACCACCAAAAGATAATATCAAAAATAGTATAATGACAACAATAATACAGCAAATATTTTATTATAGGTACTCAATAAATATTAATCAAGGAGATCATAATGCTAGTTGTCTCAGCATGAAATTTAGCGGTACTGTACACATGCATTTGCTGACTGATACCAACTGCCAATGCTTGGCTGAAAATGAACACCACACAGCCCTCTTTGTAGTGGCCAGAAATTGGAAACTAAGTGGATGCCCCTCAATTGGAGATAGGCTAAATAAATTGTGGTATATGAATATTATGGAATATTATTGTTCTGTAAGAAATAACCAAGAGGAGGATTTCAGAAAGGCCTGGACTTACATGAACTGATGCTGAGTGAAATGAGCAGGACCAGGAGATCATTATACACTTCAACAACAATATTATATGATGATCAATTCTGATGGACGTGGCCCTCTTCAACAATGTGATGAACCAAATCAGTTCCAATAGAACAGTAATGAATTGAACGAGCTACACCCAGCAAAAGAACTCTGGGAGATGACTATGAAGCACTACATAGAATTCCCAATCTTTCTATTTTTATCCACCTGCATTTTTGATTTCCTTCACAGGTTAATTGTACACTATTTCAAAAGTCTGATTCTTTGTGTACAACAAAATAACTGTATGGACATGTACACATATATTGTATTTAACTTATACTTTAACATATTTTACATGTATTGGTAATACATGGGGGAAGGGGTGGGGGGAAGATTGGAACAAAAGGTTTTGCAATTATCAATGCTGAAAAATTACCCATTCATATATCTTGTGAATAAAAAAGCTATAATAAAAAAAGACCACAAAAGTCTCTCATCATATCTATGAAAGATTGCCCCAAACAACAAAAGAAGTGGAAAGCAACACAGGAAAAAAAAAAAAAATGAAAACAACAACTAGGATCTGAATATACCCACTACTGGAGAGAAGGGAGGAGCAGGGATGAAGTTTAATTTTCCAGCCATTTTAAAAGTTTCTATCTGCTATACTAACCCTGCAGGCAATCCAATTAACACTCTGGCCTTCAACAGCAGTTAAGATAGGAAAATTAAGAAGCTTTGCTTTTCATGAATTCTTTCTCTCTGTCTCTCTTTCGCTCTCTCTCTGTCTCTGTCTCTCTTTTGCATGCGCACGCGCGCACACACACACACACACACACACACACACATACATTTTATCACATAGTGGAGTTAAATCTGCATGTTCTTTTTCTCTACCCCCACTTCTATTCCCCTATTTGGCCCCCTCACCACAACACACATATGTACATTTTATATGGTAAGTACAGGGTCAATATTTTCAAGTGGTTGGTGGTGAAAACCACTAACTGGTATGAATTTTTTAGCATTCTCTAGATCAAGATAAATGTTATACAAAAATGCTGAAGAGAAAGATACACTTCTACTTTGTTACCTGCTGATAATCTTACAGTGTTTAATTTGAGCAGAGTCCAGCGACTTAGGAAGGGCACGATAGAACTGTTGCTTCTTGAGATTTACAGTTAACAAAGGAGAGAATAGAAAGACTTACTTGTTCTTATGATGCTATGAATTTAAAGAATATACAGGAAGTCCAAGTAGGAAGAAAAATGAACCACTGTGCCTTGTACCCAGCAATAAAAATGAGGAAATTCATTGTAGTAACAAGAAATAGTCACAGCTGGTAAGCAATGTCACTGAGGCAATAAGAAATTGTGACTCTAAAAGGTAACCACAAAGGTATACCCAATGTTAAAAAGCATCTGCCTCTTTAAAATTAACAATATCACATGTTGTAAATCTTTTCTAAAATCTTAAAATGCTAAAATAGAAGGACTTTAAAGTTCATTTAGTTCATCCCTCTCAATCTACACATATGGAAATTAAGGTTCAAAGAACGACTTCCCCAATGGAACACAAGTTACTCGGTCCATGGAACCAGGATTCCTGATGCCTTCTTTCATCCTTTGTCCATGATTACCCTGTACTTAATTATATCAATCTAGGATATACCAAATTTAAAAATATCTACTGTGCCAAAACCAACAAAAACAAGATGAACTCATTTCAGAGTTCATTTCAGAAACTTCCATTTCAGAGAAAGCAAAGACCTAATTGGCCAAATGTCATGATGGTATATATAAACAAATGGCACAAGCATTGTGGATAATTCATAAAATATACTAACTGATAATGCTGAAACACAATTTTTTTTTATTTCTTTAAGTGAAGTTTAAATCTAAATAGTAGAGTGACTGGAGAGCCAGCTTACGAGTCAGGAAGAAATGATTCCAAGCCCTTCCTCTGATACATACTATGCATAATTTTGGGTGTCACTTAACCTATCAATGAATGTCTCACACAACTCTCTAGTGCTCTAAACTTTAAAAGAGATGGAAATTATCTTGTAGAGAATATTTCACTCAAGAATTTCCCAAACTAATTAAATTATAAGTACAAATGAAAACAACAACATTAAACAAGGAAAGTTACTTCTTATTGCTGAAGGTGGAAGGGTAAAGAAATTCTGTTTTAAATAATTAATAAGTAACAATTATCTATTTATCCTTCATATTTCAAGAATCCATGATTTCGTTCATTTGGGTACTCTTTTTATCAATGAAGATCCTAAGCTTTTTATACCTTAGTAGACAGATTAATGAGTAGCTATGCCTTTCAAAAATTCATCATCTGGTGATCAATCCTCTGGAGATGAGCCCTTCTATGTTTAAGTATCATAGTCTTCTTCAATTTATTATAACTCATCACAGTATCATAAATTTAGAGTTGGAAGAGTCACTGAGTTCAAGTCCTTTGTAAATAATTCCATAAATATAGTCTTTCCAACAAGGATACATCATTCTACTGGCCTCATTTCTGAGATCTTCGGATCGCATCCATATCGTGAGATGACATTGAAACAGAACTTTTTTTTAACTGAGTCCTGGGATAAGTATGAGGATAATATATGAAATGTGAAAGTTTCTTGCATTGTTCTTTTCACTGCAAGGTATTTTATTACTGGCATCATTAGTTTGCTTCATGAAACAAATGTAAACAATACTGGGGAAAATGAACTGTTAGGATATGAACATAGAAAACTTAAAAACATATATAACAAAGTTTGTCATACCACTACCAAACTGATCCATTTGAAGCAGAGGTTATTTAAAAAGAAATTTGGTTCAGTACTCTTCAAATAAATACATATAGTATACTGAGCATGCTAAGAGGAAAAAAGGTTTTTCCTTTATCAATGTTGACCAATTTTAGATAAGATTTTCATGAGAAAAAAAATTCCCTTGAGGGAAAAAAAAACAAAAAACTTGTTTTTCCTCCCATCCCTAATCTTTCCCAAATCATTCTTATGGCATTACTTCCTTAGCAAAACTTTTCTTTAAAACACTATAGAGGTAAACTTCAAATTAACCCAAATCCATAAAAAGAAATTTTAAATTAGCCAACTATGAATCACTGATGTGTGACAGTAATTTACTTCAAATGAGTTTTAGTCAAGTGCAATATTTGTACTAGCAATGTCCCAAGATTGAAACCAGGAACTATATTCATAATATAATTCTGTTTATTTTAAAGTTTGCTGATCTTAAAGAGGAGAAAACATTCCTTCACAGATGTAAAAAAGAAATAGCAGCCTCTTAAAATATGCCATGATTGTTGGTGATTAAACACCTTTACAAGTTAAATCCAATAAAAATGTGGACTGGCAAACACAGGATAACAAACCAACCTGCTCATTCCTCCAACAGGGTGTATTCTTCAAAAGTTTATTTCCTTGTCTGGCTTTAGGGCAGTTTCATCCTTTATCTAAATAAATAGGTATTTGTTTAACTATGACTTGGAGTTTATGTCTCAAGATGCAAAAGGGCAACACAATACTATACATGAAGGATGACCCACCATGACAGCCTCTTTGATACCAACTTTACTTAGAAAAACATATTCTTCAATAAAAAAAATTATTTTTTTAATGTTAACTTTGTTCTTCAGTAAAAACGAAAGAAAACATTGTTAGCCCAACAGGAAATATAGACTAAAGCTTCAAATGCAGAACACAAAAAAGCTATTTTTAAAGCTTATGCCAGTCAAGTTTTCTACTTGATGTAAGTTGTACACAAAAGTCTTAAGGTCCAATGTGAACACATGCTGTGAAAATTCTGTAGCACCCACCTCAGAAAACTCTATTAAATACATAAACACCTGCTAAAGGGAAAACTTCTTGGCACTAGAAGTCACACTCAAAGGAAAACTAAATCTGATTTAAAAAAAAAAACTAAGCAAAAGTATATAAGTGCAGTGCAGCAAGGTCATAAGCTTAACAGTCCTTCCTTGTAATATCTGAAAGTAAATTGGCATTTTGGCTTTCTTCTCTTTGGTTGTCACTCTCTCAAGTTACAAAGATGCAACAGAATAAGAATGGTTTCAGGTATGTCTTACAAACCAACTGGAAAACTGATAAAGCATTATTGGATAAAGAATTTAAAAGGAATATAATACTTTTTTAATGGATTAAAAATGAATTGTATGAATTCACTTGGACCACCCAAGGAGAAGACTTTCCAAATGGGTTTAAAGGCAGTCCTTTCCTTATATTATTACTCACTCCAATCTCTCATGTAACTTCAGAAAGTGAATTTCAGCATATCTTGAATTCTATAAGAGTTTCACCCCAAATGAGATCCCCCTCTGTTCATCAAGAGTAGTGCAGTTTTCAGATGTGAGAAATTAACAGAGCTGTTGTAATTACAAACTTCACACATAAAAAAGATTATTTTACAATTTGATCATGAATGACCAGATCATGAGGCATAATCATGTAATTCTAATGACCTTCTGAAAATAACTCACTAGTGCAGAGGTATCTTGGCAATTTTCAAAGCATGACCAAACTTGTTAAAAGAAGAAAAAAAAAAACATAGTAAAATACAAAAACTTTCTCGCTTTTAAATTTTTTAGTGATTACTCTTAGGGGAAAGATTTTGGCCAAAATTTATATCTTTAGTTCAAGCAGAAATAGTATCTATAATTAGCAAATGAGTTCTTAAAATTTCCCCTATACACGCATGGTAGGGCCCAATAAATACCTGCTAAATGAGAAAACTATTGAATAAGAGAAGCCTATATACTCAATTTGTTAGCAAGGTCAAATCCCATAGTTTGACCAAAATAAATGAAGTGCTGGAATATGAATATGAGTAATATTAGAATAGAACTTTATATTTGAGGCTTAGGGATGGAGTGTCTTTATCTTCACCCAATAACTTAACACAATGTCATATGAATAGCAGACACTTGTTAATATTTGTTGAATTAAATAAGAGTATAAAAATGATGAAATTATCCATGAATGATTTACTGAAAATTTGGTAAGAAGCAAAGAGAAGTTTGACTGGCTCTAGCTCTTCCTCATATCCTTCCTCTATATTCCCTTCTCAAAAAAGAGGACAGTAGAAGGAAAGAAGCAGTACTCCCACTATACCCAATGGATATATCTAATTCAGCTGAGTTAATTGTTTCTGACACATGAAAACCAAGCTGAAGATTATGATCATTTGTGGTTAATATAAAATCAACTAGTTAATTTCGATGACTGTTTTTCCTATAAAGAAAAATGACATTGCCACTTGAAGTACTGCAAACAATAAAGTCCTTTTTAACAACATTATTATATAGAACTTGGCAGAGTACATGCACAAGAAAATACTCAGATTATTGAACTATGATGATAGTGAAAATAAAGATAATGATTAGAGGGAAGAGAAGAAGGTGATGAGAAAGGAGATTCTGATAATAGGTGTCAGAGTAATACAACTCTCATAGGGAAGAAAAGACAATGAAAAAGTTTTGAATTTTTTGGGAATTTTGTTTCCATGTATACTTCCAATATGACAGTTTCACAGATTATTCTCAAAACACTTAAAAACTTTAACTTATTTTTAAAAATGAAAGTATTAGCTCTATCTCTGATTTATTCTGCATTTGTTTTAATATTAACATAAGAATTTTCTAAAAGACAGCAAAGATAAATAACGAACAGCTGTGCACACAAATCACTGTATCTCTCTCATATTAATGAATAGCACAGTTTAAGAAATATTCGTTTCAACTAGAAAAAAAAACAACATACTCCATGTGTTACCCTGGATCAGGGGTCCTCAAACTACGGTCCGGGCCAGATGCGGCAGCTGAGGATGATTATCCCCCTCATCCAGGGCTATGAAGTTTCTTTATTTAAAGGCCCACAAAATAAAGTTTTTGTTTTTACTAGAGTCCAGCCCTCCAATAACAGTGAACTGGCCCCCTATTAAAAAAAATTTGAGGACAACTAAATGTAAATTGTAATGAGATGACCACAAAAAGCAAGATTAATCTTCTGAAGAGACCAATTTGAGCCACTCAAATAGAAATGTTTTTAAAAGTAGGTTTTTCCTCTATTATCTTTAAATTAGACAACTATATAGTCAAATTGGAATTTTGAAAATTGAAATAACTTATTTTAAAATACTTATTCTTTATAGAAAAAATAAATGTGAAATACAAGAAATAGATACAGAGATAGATGCCAAATTTAAATTATAATATGAAAGGTCCTAATGAAATTTTAGTGGAAGACATTTTACCACTGCCCAGAAAGAAAGATTGATATATGTACTTGTCAAGAATTCAACTGGCAGGTGCTATTAAGAATGAGCTTTGGCGATAGAACATATTTTGCTGTCTATGGACAGAAAGAAAATTCGTGGGATAACAAAGGAAACTAATTACCCTGAAATACAATTATCAAAATATTAATGAATTCATGGACCTTGGGTTAAAAATGACTAAGAACACTATTAAGCAATTTCAGATTAGACATCATGCTTTAACTTCTTATACCTGGCACAGTGATTGTCACATAAGTACTTTATAAAAACTTGTTTTATTTATACATGTGCATACATATATAAACATACACAGATGAGAATGAATTGTATGTATACCATGTTGTTGTGGTTGTTACTGAGTCATTTCAATTTTGTCCAAATCTTTGTGACCCTGTTTGGAATTTTCTTGGTAAGGGTTTTGGAATGGTTTACCATTTCTTTCTCCAACCCATTTTACATATGAGGAACTGGAGCAAATCGGGTTCAGTAACTTGTTTAGGATTACATAACTAGTAAGTATCTGAGACTGAACTTGAACTCATGAAGTTCCAAGTTTCTTAGCCCAGTGCTCCATCTACTCTGCCATTTAGCTACCTATGTATACCATGCATCAGATCAAATTAATTAAAATAAAATGAATAGAAAAAAAATTAGAACAGGAAGGGATCATTATCAATTATTGATTAAACATTTGAATTAATATGGGCTCTTCATTTCAGGATTTTGAATGTAATTAAGAAAATCAATGTTGTAGTACCTGTGATTTCACCTTCATCACTTTAGATACCACCTTCATCAGTGCACACTGTTACCTTCCATGTTTCTTTATCCTACACAGCTTTGGTACATCTTTTTATAAATTTTCCAAAGAACCTATCCAATATACTACACTTTGTGCTTCTGATATGTTTTTTCTATGCTAGCACCACATGGCTATCCCTTCTTGTTTTCTGATCATGCATGAGATTATGAATATGGATATGATACAGTTCTTCTAATTTTATAACAACCTAATCAAGATCACAGATCTAATACAAGAAGGGATCTCAGAGGCCGTTTAGTTGAACCATTTCATTCTACAAATAAGGAAACTGAAGCATAAAGAGGGCAAATAACTTATCAAAAGTGGCACAGAAATTGAGTAACAGAAGCCAATTTTGGAGAAAATAATCCAGTTCCTCCGAAGCTATAATGTGATGAAGTGTCCCACTAAGATATAGCCTGTACAGAAAAAGGTAGTGTGACCTAATAGACAGGAAAATAGCCAAAGAATCAGAAAATTTTGAGCTCAAGTCCTATCTCTAGCACATGCTGATTGTGCATGTTATTTAACATCTTAGGATTGTGGCAACTTTTAAGATGTGACGTTGGAGAGAAGGTGCTGACTTGCGTTGGTAGAGTTTTCTCATAATAATTCCTTACTCTAATAAAATCACAGGTCCAATCTCTCTCCCAAGAGTTAAGCTAATATTAACAAAGACAAAAAACTGTGTTATTGTTATTATACTCTGATTCGTTGTCATTACTCCATTACCATCACCATGGAAGCAGAATAGGCACAAAAAGTAAAAGGGCCATTTTCATTTTTCTTTGATTTATAGGCTGACACCAACAAAATATTTATCATCTAAAAACCAACCTATTAGTGTTGAGATTCTCCCTTCTTATTCAAGTCAATAAGCATTCCTTAGCTAAATTAATCCTTAAAGAGCAGACTCTTATCTTGTCATAAGGACCAAACTCAAAGGCTTTCAAGAATAACAAAACCTGCAAGACAGGTGGACTGATCTTTGAGAACATGGGTCATTTCCATGCCACAATGTGGCACCAGAGTAGATCTTTCAATGAGAACTTAAGATGGGGTTGGATTTAAAAACAAAAACTTGAACATGATACCACACTAGATTTCAAGCATCATCATCATCACCAACATGGATAAATGTGAGGAGTGATCATACTTTTCTAGCTTGATGGATTGATTTTACATGCGAGGCTGACAAATCATCCTGAGTCAATGACCACAAAACAGGTTTTCATATTCTTTAAAAAAAAGTGATTTCATAAGCTCTTCTGTAAATTTAACAGTTTTTAATTGTCTGCAACAAATTTTGTGCTTCCTTATTCATCCTTGACTTCCTTAGTGCTTTGTTCATGAAATATAAAAATATTCAACATCAAATATCCTTAGCCTTGATCTCCATCAATAAAGGGTATTTTTGTATGGAAAATACAATTTTGTACTATAGATGTCCTGACTGTACTATGGTTGACTTCACATGCACCATTTTGCTACCTCTAGCTATATAACAACTATACATACTACCAGACAATTAACTATACTAATTAATTTCACATTGATGGGACAGGTAGACCTAGAACTACTGCCTCATGCTTATTTGCTCTACTGATCATCTTTCCCTGATGGAAATATTTATTCTGGATTCTTGACTTGAGTAAAAAGTTGTAAATATACTTACAGTAAACAGAGAAAATAATCCAGAGTTTTAAGGATGAACCAGCTTACCTCAAATAGCACAAGAATCTACATTGCTCAATGGTCACACCTGTTTAATGAGAGGAACAGAATGGAGACCGAGTAGCTTTCCCTTGAGAGGCAGTGAGAGAGAACCAGAAATGCCAAATTGCATCAAACCAAAGGTCTATTCATGTGGCATCTTTCCCACATCCTTTTACATAGCTATATCCAGAAATGTTTTAGGGGAACCCATAGTAGTAGCCCTTCATGATATCAATCTCAAAGTTGTCCAACTTCCAGCTCTTTATCATTAACACTAGCTGATGTCCTTCAGATACTTTTTGTGTAGATTAGAGCCTCACATAAAATAAATACTCAGGGCTTCTTAAACTTTTTCTACTCACAACCTCTTTTTGCCCAAGAAATTTTGATGTAACCCTAGATATATAAGCATATAAAATAGGTATACAAATCAAACATTTGCTGATAATAAATCATAATTCTGCAATCCCCACATTTAGTTATGAGACCTCCTATAAGATTATAAACCATATTTTAAAAAGCTGGGAGCTAGATAACTGACATTTTTTCCTTAAATATGAATAAAATTCTTTAAAACTTGACTGGTTTTTAAGATATTTCTTTAAAATGACACATAGGGAAAATCAAAGCATTTTTCTTTATTTAAGTATAACTTTTAAAAGATGGACGTGTGCTGCTTGCTTAATCATCTGCTGCCCATGAAGAGATAATAGTTGTTTCATTTCTTGACACAAATAAAATAACACAACAAAATATCAAAAGAGAGATGCTCCTTCCTTTGAAAACAAGTAGCTTATTTTTTAAAATGTCTTGTTTTTCATAAATGCCAAGCCAAATTTCAACATGCTTTGGCTTTCTCATAGTCTTTTTTGCTAATAATTTTAGAAAACTTGAGCAGAAAAGAGATCATCTTGTACAGAATATAAATGAACATACATTGAAATCCAAATTCCAAGAAATATATGATAGATCAAAATAGCAAATCTAAAAAATTTAGCCACAAAGACACATTGAAAAGAAACTACTACACAAATCACTACATAAAGTTCTTTCTCAAAAATGTGAAAATTAAGTGATTAATAATAAGTCGTGATGCAAATACACTCATTATTAAATTTATCTAAAATGGGAAAAGATAAATACCAATTAATTCAAAATACTGGTAGTCAGAAAATACTGATGATGTTCAAAAACAAATGGATTTGCATACCAAAATTCTAGATTCTTACTTCATTTAAAATTGACATTTAAAAGTAAGAATTCATAATTAATACAAGTCAATGTCCTATAGGGAATCTAGAAAGGAAAGTATTCCTATCCCAATTCAAATTATTAGAAGAGAATAAAGTTTTCAAATCAAAACTATAAATTTCAAATGTTAAAATTAATTTGCGAAATATTTCACTCTTTCTAATTAATGTTAAAATGACATCAGGGGTCAGATAAAATAATATGCCATCAAAGATTTTTCCTCAAATATTGAAGATAAAGGTTTTATGGATTTCTGATCAACTATTTTACCATATGGCTTTAAAAGCTAATTAATCATTTTTACATTCAGAAATTTTTAAAAGTTAATTTATGTTGTACATTTCATTTTGAAAAGTATTTAAGTGATATGATCGAATTTTATCTCATATCCATAAGGGAATGGATGGGAAAGGTGATTTTGTAATAAGGAAACATGTACACAGCAGTTAAGTGATTAATCCAAGGTCACACAACTAGTGAGAGATAGAGTCAAGACTTTTCTTATTTCTCTTAACTTGGGATATCTCCCACTAGATGACATTTCTTCTAAATACCTACCTATTCTTGTTCTATTTAAATTTTTTTATATATCTCACTATCTTTAAAAAAAAAAAAATCCAGGAATTTTCTTTGTGAATAATACTATGTTTATATTGATTCTTTATAACTAAATGTTTATCATGCACTTACATTACAAACAATCAAGATCATGACAACTTTACCAACAACTCCTCAATGGAGATAGTGGAGGAAACAATGAAGAAGTGTCAGGATTTTACTGACAGAATTTACCACTGACATTACTTCAAATACAATCAGTGATAAAAGTTGGGGGAGGTAGAATTAGTTCTCACCTACTCCAAATCTCTGAGGGAGCATCCCAGGCTGTGATGGCATATAGGGTTCTCTGACAGCAGCAGCTGCCAGAGACACAGAGAACACAAGGTCACCAGAATACACCTAATCTTATCTGAAATAACAATGGCTTGACTTCTGGCCAAGCAGTAACTCTATCTGTGTCTCCCTTCCCCTCCTGTGGGACTTTGCACACATAGTCTTCTCTTCATTTAGCCACTCTGCATGGCCAATATGTGACTAACTTTATAACACCTCACTCTTTCAATTCAAAGTTATGCAATGCAAAAGGACAGGAGGTTGCCCTGTAATTGATCTTTAATGAAACAGTCTAGTTGGTGGAGAAAGTTACATGACACTTTTTATGTTGGCAGAATGGTTATGATGATGTGGTTAAATAATTTTAGAATACCTGAAAATGGAGCAACCACCTAATCCAACTCAATCTTATCCAGATAGGCGTGTTCAAAGGAATACTTAGTCTTTAAATTCCCTTGTCGATGTTCATGTTCATAACAGTGACAGTGATACTCTCTCAGAGAACTATTGAAATAAAATGATCTTTTCTTTTCTTTTCTTTCTTTTCCCAATTTCAATCTGTAAATTGTATCTCTAATAGAAAACCAAAATTCTACTCCATGACAAACAGAAAGACAAAATAACCAAGTCAAAAGATGACTTCTAATGAATGCATTCAACTACAAAAATAAAAATAAATGAAACTTCCATTATCCAGTGAGACAGAGAACCATAACATGAGCTGGACTGTAAAACTGAAAACCATGTTCATAAAAGAGGGTTTCCCTAAGTTACTGGTAGCAGGAAGGACTGAGAATTTTTAACAGGTTGTCCACCACTAATAAATTGTCAACATTAATTGTGTTCTTCCCACCCAGTTCTGCAGAATTTCATATTTAAAACTAGCTAGAAAATCTGATATCATGCAAGGACCCAAGTCTCTACTAAAAAAAAAAAGTAAAATAAGCCAGGTTTCAAAAGGAATTATGCTTTGGAAAAGTTAAAAATATTAACTTAAAACAGAAAATAAATCTGTCATAAAGAACTGACTGATAATGTCCTTAGAAAAAGATTGGTGAAAAATGGTACTGACCTCTAGCCTTCATAGTATATCTAGAAGGTGTACTAGTTGTTATACTCTAATATTTTCAAATTCTCAAAGTACAATATCAAAGTCTATGCTCTACTAAAACTAAAAAACTAAAAAACTAAAAAAATAAAATTAACCAATGGAAAGGTAAACAAAGCTGTATTCAGGAGGCAATTGGCATATATTAACTAAAGATCAGTCATGGATAATTTTTCACTACATAAAATATAATAATTGCATAAAACTTTCCATAACTTTACAGAAGGTCATTTATTTAAGTAGACAAGACTTTGAAGCCTAATCACTTATGTGTTTTCACATATCAATGATGGGTATTAATTGAACCCCGAAGTTTGGGCATTGGTAACCAATGCTAATAAGATCATCATGAAATTTAACCCTGCTACTTAATTTCATTAAAGTTTTACCTATCTGACAGCTTGTTTTATTTATTATTTTTAAAAATTGTACAATCATTAGGTAAAGTATCCTGAGCATCAGGGCAAATGAGCAAACTGAATGAAGAACATATTAGTTCTTTGCTTCAAGATCATTTAGATTTATTAAAATGTTAATTTTTACATATGTGAATAAAAGAAAAAGAAGAAAACAAATGGAAGACTGCACTGTGTGCTAGCAATCATTGCGGGTGGGTAAACTGACAACATGTAACTGCATATTAAGACAAATGTAGAATTTAGACAAAGTATTCCATCTCTTTTCTGATGTATACTTTTAAACCTCAGGAACTGTTTTCAGTAGATGTCATGCCTTTTAACTTGAAAAAAGATAAGCGCAAATAAGCTCCCAATTGTCTCCCCAATATGTAAACCACATCTCGGGCTGCTGTCTCTGCTTCTCCTTTGAAGTTTTCCTGAAATGTCATGTGTTGTGAAGACTGCTGTGCATAAGCAAGACAATTTGCTCACTCTCAGAATTCTTACCGGTTTCCACTGCTATTTGGTATCCAGCCTCTAGTCTCCGAGATGACCTTTCCAGCCTCTCTGTGTTATCGAGCAGATGTGCCCTCTGAAAAAGAAAAAGAAAAAAAGAAATCAGATGCCTGTCTACAATGTTCTCCTTTCCCCATCTTCCCTTTTTTAATTATGATCTCATGTACCCAAACATTTAAAAACAATAACAATAAACTTCTCCAGTTATTTTAGCAAATGCCCCACTACCAGAACCACTAGCATAGAGAGATTATCAATAAATCAATCAATCATGTTTACCAATTATGCTTTTTTTTGAAATAGAAAATTACATTTTGTTCTGAGGTGGTCATTATGAAGGGTTGTAAATATCTTATATTTAATAAACATCAGGAAATACATGTATAATAACAGAATTTATTATTTTTCTGCCTCATCAGAGGGAAAATGTATGTGTTATACTTGAAGATCAATGATCTTTACATTGTCCTTAAATTCTAACTTCAGAAACCCATTTTTTCTTTTTTTTGTTTATGGGGGGGAGGCAGTGATTTTATAATGACAACTTAATTTTCAAGAGAATACTTTTCCCATTTGGGCTGTCCTGAAAGATGTTATATGGAACAACATATTCCACTAAATCAGAATACTACAGTAGCCCTTGTGACTTGTGATTAATACATTGAGAAACAAGAGGTACACATCTGCCTCAATGCACACAAACATAGGAAATTATGGATAGTAAAAAGCAGACATATTGGATGAACTAATGCATTGATCTATAAGGACTCAACCTTATAATCACCTCCAGTTGTTCTACCATGCTAGGAAAACAAATGCTGTTCATTTTAAATCTTATCTCAAGCAAACTTTACTTTTTAATTCTATTTAGTTCACTTTTTCTTTTTGGACAGCCATCTGTTTGGGTTGTCAAAAACAAATATAAACTAATCACATCCATACAGATATACCTATGTAAGCATATATTTACATATACACATTTATATATTTATACACATTTTTATCTAATATCTTATATCTTCAAACCAATATTTTGTTATATAAACAAAACAAAACAAAATAAAAAAATCCCACTCCCACAACTTTGTGTTGTTGACAGATGTCATTTAAAACCCAAGAAATGCTTTCTAATAATGATAATAAAGGAGGTGCCATACATATTATCTGAGTGGCTGTCTAGCGAAACGATCTACCTTGCTCTAATGAGCCCCTATGGATCTTGGAGATGCAAGCTGTATTGACATGCACACTTAAGCTAATACACCTAGACCGGTGCCTCCGAGCTCTAGCAGCCAGGGATGCTGACAGAATATCTCGCTTCTATCTTCAAAGAAAGGAAGTGATTAGTATGTTATCATTACCATTCAAAACGTGATTTCCCTATTCCCTCCCGGCATAGGTGACACATCTGAGATGCGGCCAGACGTTGGAGGCAGCTAAAGCCACATCAAAGCTTTCCTTGAATTTTTTTTGGGGGGGAGAAAAGAATCATTAAAACAATGCATTTAGATCAGCATAGATAGGACCTGATGTGAAGGTCAGGAGAGCTGCAATAGCAGTCTATAATAATTAATAGAGTCGTCTAATACACAGTGGATAGGTTAAGAGTAAATTGGGGAAAAAAAGCTTTTTACATTCATAGGAAGCAAAGCATTGGAAGAAAAAGCAAGAGCACTTAAGAGAATTTAAAAACATAAGTTGTAGCTCTCTAATTGAAATCATAAAAGCAACTAGATCTATGCATAGTTGAGATACATGACCAATTTGAATCATTTTAAAACTTTCTTAAGTGAAAATTATTCAAAAATAGTATTCCTATTCCCTGAAACCTGTCTTTATACCACAATTTCTCTCAATTCTAAGGATTTTAGAACAAAGTCACCAAAAAACCTTTTTATGAATCTTGGTTTTACATAATGCTGTTTTCTGTCTTAATGAAGGTTAATTTCATTTTAAATTATTCATACTCCTCAGTCAGATATGTAAAACCAAAGGTAAAATGAAATTATAAACTAGGATAAGAAAACAGACATTTAGGGTTCATCTCTAAAGTATAAGAAAATTGAAAGTTAAAAGGGAACATTTGGCTATTACTGATATTAACTCCAGGAATTGGTATAAAAGACAGTCTATTTTAATTATATGACAATACTTACTATAAGATATGTGACCTTTAAGTAATAAAAAATTTAATGCCATGAAATGTAGAAAACCAAATTATATGAAATACTAATGCTATAGTGGAACTATGTTTCTAAGATAATAATTCTCTTTCAATGTGTACATTCCTATGAAATAAAACTGAATGAAATGAATGTGTTTTGGAATGGTCCAATTTTATCATAAAAAAAATTTTCATGTGAGAGGAATTCGTTCAACACCCACATTAAAAATGGCTTTCACTTGATATTTTAGAATATTTGCACTTAAATTGCACCAAAATCAAGTTCTTGTATCCATTCTGCTATTTCATATTGTTCCCCTAAGTTGTATGTTGTCCTAGTCTCTGAAAATGAAAGGCAACACACTACAGTAGCATCTGATGCTTTCAACTTGCCTCCCCAGTCTCCCACAAACTCATTCTTCTTCTCAGCTCTTTTAAAACAGCAAAGTGAATGAGCACGAGCTGAAGACAGAGTGTGAGAAAGCTGTACAAATATGGAATGCTGGTGATTCAGCCATTCTCAGAGCAGGATTCAAACTGAGAGCTTAGAAATGTCAAAGAAGTTTATCTTGATTTATACTAACACACAGCTTCCATCAAGACTTACGCCATTAACATAGGTGAATTAGAATTAAGCATTTGGATGATAAGGTAGTAAATGTTACATTATCTCCAAATATGGCAAATCATAATTTCTCAAAAGGTAAGTACATGTACCTCCTCTGGAAAATTACTATTAAGAAGCCTTGATTGCTTATCTTACATGAGAAACATCAATACTTTATCTATATCATATATACTCTAAATACATCACAAACTAAGGCAAAGGCAGCACAGTAATCTAGCCTAGAAATAACCTGCTGTATCCAGAACAAAGTAAGTGAAAATATATATTTCACAGTATAAAACTCCATTAGTTGAATGATCTGTTTATATTTCCAACAATTACATTATAGTTTATAGTTTCCAAAAACATGCATTGAAGAGCCATTAGCATAGGAAACTTACTGCCAATATAAATAATAGAAGAATTCTAAGTGATAAGACACAGTAAATATATATACATATATATACATATGTGTGTGATATATATATATATATATATATATATATATATAAATGCAACATATCCAAACTTTTCCTTTGAATTCCTGTCATAAAATTCATCTTCACAAATATAGGGCTTTTGAAGAAAATACTGACCCTTTAAAAGGTATTATTTGCAACATGACACATTTCAGTAAACATATTACTGACAAATTTGGGGAGAAATAGAGATACCTATTTTCTTCATATTGATCAAGACTTTGAATTCTAACATTAATTCCATTAACATTTGAAAACTCAAAGCTCTAATTTTTAAAGCTACCTTCATGTGAATCTGGGCCTACAATGTCCCAAAGAAGTATATATACTGATAGAAAAATATTGTCCTATGGAAGAAGCAGGTTTGAATGAATCATCCACTGTCCTCTACAATCTTATTATGTATCAAGACTTGGTTTACACAAATCCATTAAACATAATCATCTGCTTATGTGTAGGGACTAGAAATAGGAGACAGATATAAGTCAGGAAATCTGTCTACATTTCTTCTTCACTTTTCCTTCCGGCAACTGTTTATTAATGAAAATACATCAATAATGTACCTTGGTTAGAAAGAATTGTTGAAAACCATTATATCCCATAAGTCCACAAATTAACATTAACTTAGAAAATGCTAAGATATTCCTAAAACAACAAAAAATCATTATACCAAATGTTTCCTCATCATTGATGTTAAGATGTCATGAGAACAGTTCTGGTTGCTCTTCTTACAATATATAATTTTAAATTAATTTTAAAACTATAATATCAGCTATTGTTTCCACACAAAGTTGATGGCAACAAAGATCAATCATGCTTCATCAAAATCATAGTAATTGTAATTGTTATTGTAGCATATGCCTCTGAGAGGACATAAACTCCCTCACTGATACTGAATGGACATGAGAAACAATGTTATTAAATATTTGCTGGGTTTTAAGTAAATTAGGAGGAATGGTCAACTGTACTTTAAAATAGACTGCAAAAAATAAAGGCACTTTTCATGCTTTTTTCCTATAAAATAGATATTTTTAATAATAATAATAAAAATGGCTTTCGATAAAACTAGGAATTTGGGCACATTGGCCAGTAGTGCATTTATAATATAGACATTTCCCCGAAGAGATTATAGATTAATAGGATCTCATATTATATTTAGCAATATCAAGGTAAAGGAAATGATTTTTCTTTTTTTAAGTAGCAGGAGGCTAATTAGAATATTATAAAGATATTCCCCTAATCAACTTTCAGAAAAACAAATATCTATTGTTAGTTTTTACAACTTGGCAAATCTTAAATTTCACAGATGATGCAAATATAGCTTTAAGATATACTTTTATCATTCATTCCTTATCCTGCTTTAAATATGCCTACATTTCCATTGTTCTACTAAGCAATATGAATAACTGTGGTGGGTATTATTAAATAGAGAGTTATTGAGGAAAAGCATTAAGTGGAGGATGGTTTTAAGCAACATAATCAATACCTGTGCTTTGTCAATTTCCCTGTAACTCTGAACCAAGAGATCTACTTGAGATTTAGAAATTCAGCTTTATGAAAAAGCCAGACAACAACAACAAAAGCTAGAAAGTACTCACCTCTTCACGTAATTTTATCAACTGCAACATGAACGCACAAAAAAAAAAAAAAAAAAAAAAAAAAAAAAAAAAAAAAAAAAAAAAAAAGATAAAAAGGAAAGAAATGGCAGGAAAGAAAGATCAGTTGTATGACAGGATACAGAATTAACATTGACAATTTATCTGTTTACATGTTTAGCATTTAAAAATCACAGACAAACACATTAAAAGAACCTAAACATAGACTACACGCAGAGTTTTTTGAACGAATAAAGATCACTTTCTCACACTGTCACATTAAACAAAGAGAATAGTGTGAAATTCTCTTTTAAAGTACATCTAAGACACCATCATGAAATAAAGGGGAATGACTTCATAGAAGTCTATATTATAAAGACAAAAAAAAAAAAAAAAAAACAAGTTTGCTGCTCCTCTCTTCTAAGAATGTACCACTGAAGAGGTTTTGTTACAAGTTTTTAGGATGTTTCTCTATTTGAGGTCTTGACAAATGATTCCTATTTTTAACAACAAATGAATCAGATTATTAGTTTGCACTATTTCACTGTTAATAACTGATACATTAAAGACTTACACATTAGCTACAAAACATGTGCCCCTATTCTTCTATTAGGATAGAATTAAGTGGGAAGAATGCTTTCTTTAACGAAATGAACAAACTATACCATGAAAAAGAATGATTATTTAGGCCATTATTCATTTAATACAAACTAATTGATGTTAGATGTTAGAAATAAATGTAATCATTAACATCGATATTTTTTTGGTGTGTGCAAATGAACTTATAGTTTTATTTTAAAATATCTTCAAATTTTAATCTCAATAAGTACTCTTACAAATTTAAAAAACTTTACACAAGTGTTTTGAACTATTTATATTTCAGACTCTTCAGTTAAGTCAAATTAAAATCAAGTTCTTGTTATAACTGGTATATTGCTAAATTCTATGATATTTTGGTCATTTAATTTTTTTAAATTTAAATACCACATACAAAGTTGATTAATTATTTACAAAGTACAAAAGTGGAGGCCCAAGTTATCTGGCTTCCCCATTTTGATATACTTCTTTGACAGAGCCCTAAGTCATATTAAATGTTAGTAAACTATTGAACTGATATTTATTCTTTTTTCTACCATGAAATACAAACTATCACAACAAAATATAAAGGATACAACTGCTACAAGCCTCAAATTTGCATTCTCACTTATTTTTTCATTTAATATATGACCTAATTTTAAAACAAACATAAATCTAACATAACTAAATCTATCTAATTATAAAAATATTAATCTCATACAATTCATCAAATTGGATCATTGTTTCAGGAGCAAAAGTAGAACAAGTTTGCCAAAATTCTATCAAAAAGAATATGTGTTACTATTACATTTTTGACACAAAAATTATTCTGATTCTTCATTTATTTTTAAGACTAATTTTCAAATAAACAATATATTAGATCATGTAGAACCTTTTCACAAAACAGAAGAGTAAGAATCTATTTATATCAAAAATGCCAAGTGAATTTATTTTTTAAGAAAATTCACTATTCTTTCTTCAAAATGGACAAGTGATTGTAATTATATGCAACTAGCAAGCTTGCCGACTCAGTAACCACCCAGCATGTTAAGATGAAAGCTTCTAATCATTTTATTAATAAATAAATAAATAAATAAAAACTATTTTTTATCCAAGAAGTTACATTTTAAACTCAAGTGTCTGACTTAGCATAAATTGTTCTCTCTTTTTTTCCTTTTTTCCTCACCTTTAAAAAAAAAAAAAAAAAAAAAAAAAGGCTAACATTAATTCGCCTCAAACAGAGCTGATTGGGGAGCAGATCACAAAGCTATCTTTTCTTTCTAGGGTCACTATTTTTCAGTTGACTATGATACTTAAAGGGCCAAAGTTTAAAACTACTCTTCTGCAATAGAGACCATTTGGGGCATACCACCCTGCCATAATCAATGAGTGTTTAAAAATGCTCTCCATTTGTTTTTTCAATAGTTTCCAAACAAAAAATGTTCTATCTTGTTTGTGCTGCATGGCTGGTTTTAAGCTTTGCACAGGATTTGCGGCTAAGCTAGGTAATGGAAGGTTTTTTTTTTGTGTGTGTGTGTGTGTGTTTTTTTTTTTTTAAGTTTAGACTGAGAACTATTCATTCAAATTAACAAAAGATGTTTACATTTTTTATAATTAACAACTAAACTAGCACCAAACATAATAAATTTATTTTTGACTGAGTTCATTATGTGCTCAATTGTGAATACATTTAAAGTGCATACAGGCACCATTTTAGATTATGATAACTGATATTTCTTTTTGAAACAAAGATTTTTTTTTTCAATGCAGAATTTGATGCAAGAGGTAATCTGCTCCTTTGTAGGCCAAAAAAATCTGGTTTACACTGGTTTGAACCAGTGGAATCTCTTGTGGTTAACCCTTCTGCTGTGACTAAAATCAAAACTGCGCCTCAGAGCATGTGAGTGTGTGTGCGCACATCCCTGTGTGTGTGTGTGTGTGTGTGTGTGTGTGTGTATGTGTAAGGTGCATCACGTGACAGAGGAAACTACCGAAATTTTTTAAAGCTGATAACGCGACTGCCGTCTCTGTCCGCATACAGATAACGAATAAATGCTGAACTCTATTAAACGCCCTTTACACATTATCGTGGGTCTAATACACAATTTTCTGAACTTATGATGACAGTCTATTTATTTTGCTATAAACTCTCAGCACGTAACGAACAGATTTGTGTCTGGTAATGATCTGCTCTGCCAGGGCTATATGAAATGATACCGACCTTCTTTAGATCTTGGGGAATTAAATTGACCGACTTCACCCCCTGGTCTGGAGCTGAAGTTTAACACACTTTATGCACAGCAAGTCCAAATCAGAACTTAAGAGAAGCTTGTAGTTAGGAAATTAAGTAATCATATCTCAGCAAAATACTGGTTTGCTACAAATATTTCAGCAAATATTTGTAAATATGTTAGAGTATATTTAATTTTTAACACATTTAGAATTGTCTTGGATTCATTATTAATCAATGTATTTTGCATATGGAAAATATAAAAATACTCTAGTTCAAATGATAAAGGTTGGATTTCTATAAATGTTGATCATCATACTTTAATACAAAAAGACATCAATTGAATCTCATAAATTCTTTTTTTTTTTTGGGGGGGGGGGAAACAAAGGAATGGATCCTTACTAAACTGAAATAATTTAATACATATTAAAATGAAGATATTGTTGTAAGTACAGGATCTCTATATCCAAGCTCTTATAAGGCACTAATAAAGGCTGCCAGTCAGAATGGCAAATATGATTTGAAAATAATGAAACTAATAATGCTTAAAACAAAATTCCTGGGAAAGTCGATAATCCAAACTGAATTCTAACATGCAGAGAAGATATTTTTGTTTCTCCTTTGTAAATGTGAAATGAGCCCCATCTGATTGTACTCACTGGATTTGAATCAGGAATGAATTAATTTGTACAAAGCAAAGCAATTACTTTATTAAAACAGCATGTAGTCAAATGAAGTAGTGTGATAGTATGAAGGACATCAAAGCTACAATTTTTTAAATTCTTAATTTATGAAATTTTGACATACTTTAGCAAGGACAGTAGCTATAATTTTTACATATCTAAAAGTAAATTAATATATTTATAGTCAATTAACAGATTATAACCCTTCATATTATTATAAAAGTTTTATGTACCATGTCATTTCTTTGTAAAGTATTGAAAGAATCAGAAGGAATGGCCACTAATTCACAGTCTACTAAGTTTTTGAAGGATTCACTCTTAGGAAGACATATTAGTATAGACAACAATTGAGCAATTGGTCTCTAATTAGATTATTTCATTTACCTTATTTTCCAGTTTTAATACTCAATCTTATTATTTTTTTATTGTCTGAGTTAAAAATGTTTTAATCTGATTGGTAAGATGCAAACCATACATCAATAGCATGTTACTAGGTTAAGTATATTACTTTAATCAACCCTAAGTGTTTATCTAAATTAAATAAGAATTTCAATCGAAGCATTGGAAATGCCAAAAATCAAGTTATATATTTCCTAATCAAGTCTCTGAAAATAAACTTATCATAGACAATAAAACATATGTATTTACTTCTAATATATATCTATTTTCTCAATCATTGATGTAAGAGAATTTATATTCAGGCCCAAGTTAAAGCCTTTTCTTTAAAAGAATAGCATCTTTTATTTCAGAATCTGTACACAGAATGATACACAAGAAAGTGGTCACACCTGCTTGTGGATGAGATGGGGGTATGAATATCTTCCTCTGGAATAATTATTTCATAAAGGCCAGGTTCAATGATTTTCTTCCATTATCTGGGGAAAAGTATGATTTGGCAGCAAAATATCCCCCCAAAGTTGAGTTTTGTGGGGGTCTATCCCACCTAAATCTACTTCTATACTAAAAAGTTCACAAAAGTCACAATCTAACAGCTACATGTACTTGTGACTATAATTTATCACACTGTATTTATTGAAGTGACAGTTCCTTACAACTGAACTTCAGGTTTTCCAAGCAGTCTCAGAATCTGTAAAGCCTGCTTTATCTGAGTCCAGGAGAAAATTCTGCATAATCACTTTAAAGGGACAGGATTATAATTTGAACAATTCTGAAAATATAAAACCACCCTATTTTTCTGGAATATTTTTCTCTAGGCATGAAAAAAAAAATCAGGCTTACAGATACATGAGGCAAACGTTTGAGGCACATAAAATGTCCATGGAGAGAAGAGAACATGTTAAAAATGGGATCACTGTCACAGTACTACAACATCTCTTACAAAGAAAGATTCTGAACCAGGCAGAAACTCCCCCTACTTTATTTCTTCTACATTAAGCAGTAGTTTCAAATGAGGGGATGATCTATAGCTTTTAAAGGAGTTGACATGGGAAATATGCATTCAATCATTTGGGAGGTTTAAAAGCAAGATAATGCTTTTGTTGTAGCAAAAATAGAAATAAAATCATGATAAATTAAATACTTATGAATACACTAAACTTTCTTTAACAACACAAAAAGAGAATATTTTCTTCTCATCCTTAACACATTATTTAATCTATTATGAGTAAACCCCCTTTATCACGTCCCCTTTTATGTCTGATGTACTCAAAACACTTTTTTTTTTCCTTAGGTATTCTCACATTTCAGTCAAGGGCCCGAAATCCCAAGTCATATCTTAACATGTTTACATGTCTGAACCCATGCTGATAACATCTAAATATTAGGGGGATTGGGGAATGATGAAGGAAGAATCTATATACAAAGCAAATATATCTAACTTGGTGATTCTTCCCTTTGAAAAAAAAATCTTATTAACACATACAAAGACTCTATACTTAATGACTCCTAATATCAATATTGGAATAGATAAATGCTAACATCATGAAGGTGTGTATCACTCTCTAATATATCTAATCAGTAGAATGGAATAGAAATGTGCAATTTTTATAAAATTATCATGAGACGATATGTAAGTTTAATTTCCTCAAGAGACCAGACATATACATTTTAATTTGATCAAAGTAAAGATCCTTATGATATTTGCCAAAGTAATATTAATTAATACGTTCAGGTTCTGTACCATTTATTTCTTTTGGATTATCAAAGATAGTAAAACTACTTGAGAAATATTTTGCAGGTAGCCTTTGCATTTAGGCTCCTTATTTTTTTTAAGCTGTACATTTAACCTACACTAACTAAATACATTGACTTAGTCTAAAGATGGCTAGAATTTTACTTCAGAAAACAAAGGAAGAATTTGATTAGATTGGTATGTTTAGGATAACATTTAGGCCCTAATTGAAACTGACAGTCAAACTATATGACGTAGTTAGAAGAAATTGTGCTTTTTTTTTTGGACTATGTTGATCCTTTATAGTGACATAAAACATTTTCAAAGAAACATTTGTCATAAAAATGATTTCTATGCAAATATACTATCTATGACAATGCCCTGCTTTCTCTCACAGTGTTACACTTAAATCTGGATTTTGGTAAATTTATTATTATTTTTTTTAAGTGCCAAATAATAAAGAGGCTAGTGTTCTGTTAAATTCTGAAAGCTTACTCTCATTTCTTGCCTTTAAGTGTTGATTTAATTATAATACCTTATTATCAAAGCTGTATTATGTACTTTTTATTCCTTTTACTTGTGTTTGAGGTGAAGACCTTGTCTTTGTCTGCAAACAGTGTGTTTCAAGTTATTCTTTAAGTACTAAATAATAAAGAAAAGAGAAGAAAAGATTTTTTTTTAAGATAGCAGACAGTGATCACAAGGTAAAGGGTTAAATGTAAGATCTCCAAGAAACATTTTGAAGTTGATTAAGACTCCAGCTTTGCATTAAACAGTATCACTTCCACATGAGTTGTTGCTAATGCTGTTAAGGAGCAGCTTGAGAAGCCCAGTGTGCCACTGACCTCCTTCACCCTCCAGCCACCCACCGGGGTTTCCTGATTAGCATTCTACCTGGTTCTCGGAGGAATTCCCATCATCCCCTAGGAGCTCATTCCGTACTTCGTCACTGTAGGCGATCCGTGACCTTTTCTGTAAAACAAAACAAAACAAAAAGACAGAGAGAAGCGTTAGGAAGTAAAGGAGCCGAAGCATTATTGGTATCAAGGCTGATCATCTTAAACCTCGGGAGCCCCCTAATGGATACCTATTTGCTAAAATCTGCAAGTCAAAGTTATTGAAAGTTCTTGAACTTGAGAGTTTCAATGAAAATCATCTGAAACAAACAAAACTTGCTAACAATTCAACAATATCCTCCAAAATAGAAATATACTTCACTATCATTAATGAAATTAAAAGAGCTGTATACTATCAATTACATGTCATTTTAAAAAACTTAACTAATGTTTATTTCAACTTAATTATCTGAGAGAGAAAAGGCTCCTGGTTGTGATCAAGGCAAAGATATGTGGAAGTCTTTAGGATACACTATATGATTTATGTCTTTTCCATGATTGACTACTATTGTAATAATATAATATATTCCCTGCAAATTGTAAAATCAATCAGGATTGAAATATTATTAAAAAGAAGGGGGAATTTTCACAAGCTTTCCATCTGAAAACAATATTTTAAGCACAGTTTTAAAACTGAGGTGTGTCTTCAGTTTGTGATGATGTCAGAAGAAAGAATGAAAAATTATGGGGATGAGGGAAGATGCTTTTCATGCCTCAGGTGTTTGTTCATGTAAAATACAAAACAGGTTAAATTTAATAATCCCAGTAAATTAAGACAAATCACTTGTGATTATAATCAATAGACTTTTCAGACCATGAAGGATATATTTCTATAAGTATTTTCTGTTTTCCTCAAATAAAAAACACTTTTGAAAATGTTAGGAAATCATGAAGACAAAAGGTTTAATTGAAAAGACGTATTCCTCATTATCCTCAACATCATTACTTCCAGCACAGTTATCTTACCCTGCCCACTTTTGAAATGGCTAAACAAAGACATAAGTAAAGAAAGGACACTAGGTCACATGGCTTGTCTAATAGTTACTTCCTTTCCCCTATCTTTAGAATTATAACTCCTAATTCCCTACTTCTTGAAGTATATTCTGGGGGAAAAAAATCAGTTATTTGTTAAGACCTTATGTAGGTAGATAAGGGATAAACTGAAACAAACAAAAAATACAAATCATGGTAAGTGAGAGTAGTTAAATAATGATACCTCTTTTTTTCAGCAGAATGAATTTGTCACGATACTTTAAAGAAAGAATCACAGAACATTAGAACTGACTGCGATCTGAGAAAGCACATACTCTAATTCCCCTCATTTTACAAAGAGGAAACTATTAGTCTCATAGAGATTAAATAACTTGTCCAAGTTTGAAAGTCAGGGGAAGAACCAGGAATAAACATGAGTCTCTTGACTTGAAATCCAGTGTTCTATAATACCACATGATTATATAGTTAAAGGATATATAGATTCTGCAGATTTTTCATATTGCAGAAAACAGTGGCAGCTTTAAAGCCATATTTTTAACATATAATCAATTAATAAGTCAAAATAGATGTTGCATATTGGCAAATGATAAAAGTTTTAAACAACATGATTGAATTTTTATAAAAGGAGAAACTGAACCTGAGAAGTTAAAATTTGGGCTGATGAGGAAGCAAACTTCATCATTTAATGTACAGATTGCATCTGATTACCATTATCAAAAAGAATTCTTCTCTTGTTCCCATACAATGAATTATTTCTTGTCTAGCCATGTCTATTGATTTAATACTGAATCATGTTGAAATTAAAGCTGATGTAGAAGGACAGCACACATCAGGGACCCACTACAATATTTAAATCATGCCAAATCTTTCTTTTGCCCATTTGGAGATCTCAGCCACAGCAGTTTCAAACTAGCTAAGCAAAAAGTATTCAACAGCATTAAAGGAAATGAGAACCTTTAAACAGCCTGTGATATCAGAGCTGCCGTTTTAATTATTCATTTCATCACTATAGGGGACTAAAACATTCCACAGTATGCAAGAATATCATCTGGAGATTGTTTTTGTTTTTCTCTTTTTTCACCCAAAAGCCAACAAATTGGCATAGATTGTTCAATTACATTATTGTCATATTTTTATTTGATACATTTCAAAAAGAAAAGGAAATTACAAGTGTATAGCAATAACTATCCTATCTTGTTTTGGTTACCATCCATTTCTTCATCTGAAGACCAGGACACAAGGTGCTTATGTTGAACAGCAGTTTAGTAAGCTGGTTTGGGGTCATATTTTCTCAAATTTAGGGTATGTTTATTGAAACATCTTATTTTTTTTTTTTGCAATTTGGAAGGCTGAAAGAAGCATTTTGATAGCTCTACATAGTATATTTTTTTAAAAAACATGCAGGACTTGCAAATTGTCTGTTATACCACTATTTTAATTTTATTTAACTATGTAAAGCACAGGTCATTTCAAACATCAGAAAGAACTATAGAAATAGTACAATACAGGTCAAAGAAGAGTTAAATATTTAAACTAATGAGTTTTTTTTAAAAATAAAAATGCCTTTCTATCATTATTTATCTAACTTTGGGTACTTCTATTTTCACTTCTATTTTCCTCCTCATAAAGATTTCCAAAAATTTTTAAATTATAATATAGTTTTTGTAATTGCTGATTTGGGGAGAAAAAAGATAACATTTCAGATTAAAATACTGCAAAATTACTCAAATAAAAAAACCCAAGTGTTTTGATTTTAATTAAAAAAAGAAAAAAAAAAACTAAAAACTTTTCCATATACTACAGAGTATGTCAATATTCATGATTCAAAACTACTGAAAATGAATTATCTCTTATAATTAGATAATCCTAACTAAAATATTTTTACTTTTCCATCAACTGTATATAAAATTGTACTTTAGCCAAATGCAAGCATGAGAATTTGAGCTGGAAATGTCACACACTCAGCTCCAGTTTGAAGGAACCCAATTCATAATGCATTTTATAAATAGTTAATGACTTCTATACATAAGCTAACCAGGCAAATCAAGAAATTGTCAACATTTTTAGTCTTAGTTGTCAGTTACCACTGTCTGCTGGCGCTTCATATGTAAGCTTCTGGAGAAGAGAGAAGCTCTATGCAGTTTGTAATCCAGGGAAATTTCTGGACTGTGCCATATGGGTTGAAAAGCTTCAACTGACAATATTTTCCAACAAAGATTTGTTAAATACCACTGCTTCTTCTCACATTCAGTTGTATGTTTGTGTGAAATTGTGTTATCCATCCCATCAGGACACCTACATTGGTATTCACTCAAAATCTTTAGCTTTACATGCAGGCCTAGAAAGACAGGGGACAATTAAAAGTACTGGTTATCTTTTGTGAGACGTTAGAGGCACAAAGTTTCTCTGGAGATTACAAAAATGAGTCTGTGGTTGCAAGGGAAAATTTCAGATTCAAGGCAGTTCTCACTTGGTATATGAACGAGATTTTTGCATACTGATTGGTTGATTTTCTTAAAGCCAAGTTCAAACAGATACACTTGCTCAGTTCTGTCTGGCAATTTGGCTTGAAACAATCTGTCTACTTGACCCGAGCCTTAACATTTCCCAACTGAACTGAATGTGTTCATGGACAGGCACTACTAAATTAGAAACAAAATGAATTAACTTAGCTTAAACTAATTAAGAACTGTGATCTGCTGTACCACCTCCTGTATGATTCTACATGTGAAGTACGGTACATGTAACCAGACGGAGAATTCAACAATCTACCACTAATATAAGCATAACAATGAAGTTGGTTTATTACTAAAGCATAGGAGAAGTTAATTTCCATGGCATGCACATGGCAAAGCAATTGCTTAAATTGCCTCACCTGGGAATTTAATACAATGTTATCATCAGACCAGCCACATTGTAAATAGATTTATAATGCTTTCCATGTGCTGTGCTATGTTGCATATGAATTAAATAATGATCTGGTATTACAATAAAATCAGCTAGTTCCCACCTGGAAGACAGGATAGTTTGCTAAATTAATACCTATACAACTACATCAGAAAGGAAAAGAGGAGAAACCACCTTCATAGCATGCAACTGTAGCTTTAAGTGGTAAAAACAAATAAGCTATAACTGTAGAAAAAAGTTCCCAATCTATTTCTAAACATCTGGGTTAATAAATTTCAACTCCTCTTTCATTCTATTTGGTGTAATTTTCCTTGTTCTCTACTATTCATCGGTATTTTCAACATTCACAAACATTAATAATTTTTTTATTATTTATCTTTGTAAAATTTTGTCATACAAAGACTGGGTGTAAAACACAGCATGATTTTTACAACTAAGGAAGTTTTCCCAGATACTAATCAAATCAGTTTATAAGCGGGAAAAAGGCTTATGAATTTCTCCATGTCTAAAAGGAGTGAGGCAAACAATCTATACTCTTCTATTGCTTTTTGCCATGTCTTTTAACTTGAATATATTTAATAATGTGCAAGGATTTACATGCAGTCAATTTTGCTATGTGTGATAAATTAATATTTCTGGATACCTCTATCATGTCCTATACATCTACAATAATATCTGTCACTAACTTTTCCATATTTGTCATTTTCGATCACATATTACCCAGTTTTACCAAAACACTAGAATAATGCTGAGATAGCATTTTCTCAAATACACTTAATTTTAGATTAAATTCTGACTTAGTGCACAAGCACCCATTTCTAACTTCACTTCTATTCTCCCAGTCTCAACACTCTTTTCTTCTTACAGGATCTTAAGAGGATTATTTAGGCATGAAATGTAACTTCTACATGTTGGTACCAAGTAATTTGATGGAATTTTTATGAATTTTTTTTTCTTGTTGTAGCACAACAATCAATGAATCATTTTCTAGTCGAATGGATTTGAGGTTAAAATATATTAACACATACATGAAGTAAAGGCAAGGTAAATTACTGGACAAATGGTATTTTGTTGTTAATACATGAATGCTTATTTTTCAATATATGCTATACCAAGATGACAAATAATGTATTAAGATAATATAATTTAAATTTGGATCTAAGATATCCCATCTCCAAGACCATAAAAAGAGAATGTCAAAAGAATTAATTTCATTTTCTCTTATCCTTTCTCTCAATCGTCTTCTCTTTATATATATGTATATATATATATATATATATATATATATATATATATATGTTACATATACACAAATGGATATGGATATATAACTTATTAACATAGATATTTTATACATGTATATAGAGACATGCATATGTGTATATAAACACAAATATTAAAAGTAACAATATGTTGTCAAAAACCAAAGGCGGGGGGGGGAGGGGTGGGGGGAAGACTTCAGGAATATTCAACCACAGACAAAATATTTATGAATTCTTGTTCCATTTGTATAATAAGCATTCAATAATTAAACCAATCTACAATGAAATACTTAGCAGTTTGCAATATGGCCATTTGGTTAAAATTGTCTATACCATTCTAATCAAGTATGAATCTTCAAATATAGAAATAACTATTGCCAGATAGTACACTTAAATAAAGGTTTTTTGTAGTCTTTGTGCCATTATGCTAGAAACTCTGGTCTTATAAAAAATAATATGACCAAATCAAACTTTTAATGGCAAATGTTAATACAAAATCAGTGGAGGGAAGTTATCCTGTTGAATAAGTGCCAATCTGTTTCTCCTAAGCAATCATCCCTTTAAATATGGCTTACTTTGCTCAAGGGAGAGCTCAGAGTTAAAGGTCAAGCTCATTCCCTTGAAACTATACATACCACATGTTGGTGAACACTACAACTTAATAAAGAAAAACAACAACCAAGTTCTATGCATGGCCAATGGACCATGTTCATGTCACATAGATGGCTAATATTAACATACCCTGCTAGCCTGCCTTCTAGTATGGTAGGGAAAACAGGTCACCTGTAAGAAAATTGTAACTCATTGTATGTTGGCATGCATTAACAGAAGAAGATAGCTGATCTGAAAAGCCATAGACCTGAATTCAGTTGGGAAAAAGGAAAAAAAAGGGATCCACAATTAGGATTTTTTCCCCTTTTCTATGTATTCCTTTTTAACACAGTCTAATATTATTATTATATGGGTTTCTAACTTTTTAATGACATAAATGTTTATGTGTGGTAATTACCAACATATAGATACATAAATACTTTATGTAACTTTATTCCTTTTTTACTACTTGATAGAAACTACTATAGTTATTTAATATATGATAATGTACACACATATATAAATGCAACACATATAGGTTAATAATTATAAAAATATTTCACAAAGACAGGATTGAATTGTATTTATGTTGAAAACCCAGACTGTCTCAGTGCTGTATTATTTTATGATCTACAAAATGGGATAGCCAGGAAATCAAGACACTGAGTATCTTCATTTCCCTAGTGCTTTTAAGTTTAAATGTGAAACTGCAGGTTCAAATTTCAAGCATCATAAGAAATGAGTATTACTGTACTTCTGACTAAGATATATATCTGATTCTGTTTTAAGCAAAAAGTGTGACTGTGGCTATGTTCATGTTAGCTTGCCAGCAAATTACTATATTTGCCTATGAGGAAACAATAATTTCCAACATTTTGGGGTAATATAACACATAATGCAAATAAATTAATGTGTAGGGTTTCTTAATTGTGAAATAATAAACAATTTCACTGGTTGTACTTTAGTAAAAAATATCTAAAAGGTTAATATTGAATGTACTATATACTGGAAAAAAAAATTTTCCTACATATGTGTGTATACTACTCAGATGATTTATTCCTAACTGAAAGGGAGAAAATGGATAAAATGAAAATTAATGTAATTATAAAGTAACTCATATAACTTATTAATAGAAATAAACGGCTTTATTTGCATGGTTAGAAATTACAATGAAAAGCATTTCTTCAATTCAATTTAATCAATATGCATTTATTAAGCACCTATTTGATTTCTTAATAACATTCTCTAATCTGGCCACAATTTTGCTTCTAAAACTTAAGAGATGCTACTCCTGGCTGCCCTGAAACTTTCCTATTGGAGTTTGAAAGACTATTGGAGAGAAAGTCTTATCCAACACCTTCCTTTTTACAGAAAGGAAGACTGAGGTCCAGACAGATAAAATAAACTTGCCCAAAGAAACAGAGCTGGTAACGAGGTAGAGCTGGTTATGAGGTACAGCTGAAAGAGCAATAAGATCACACTGAGGCCCAGATAATATTTTATCATTCCTTTCCTACATCCACAATACTTCACACTTTTGTAAGATGGTTCACTCTGTAATACATTAGATAAGTTCTACCATAATAACTTCACATTAAAAAAAGTGATTATCAAGATGATCATATTGCTGGTAATTAAATCTAAAAAGCAATATTTACTTATGTAAATGTCATAAAAGTTTATTGGGAGGTCAAGAGTTTTTAATTTCATCAAAGACCTAATCTTACAGAGTAGGTCATATCATTTGTAGGTATAACTAGTTACTTCTGGAAATTAACCTTTTTCAGACTATCTAGAACAATTTAGCTACATAGTCACCTGAAAGGATTATTATACCTATTACTAAGCAGCATCAGGGTACATGTAACACAGCACCTATAAGATATATAGGAAAATGACTTGAAAATAGTATAAACACTATTCTTGAAATCTATTCAGTAGAGCCACATTATTAATGAAAGAAGGCTTTAAAAATATTGTTAGCATATTCAAATCTTAAACCCCAATATTGCCAAATTCCATGCAGTATGGTATGTTATAGAAATACTACTGTCACATGTCACATGCCTTTTAGTGATTTATTCAAAAGTCATAAAACTGCAATATAACAAATCAATTTACTGATTTTCCTAAGCAATCATCCCTGTAAATATGGCTTACTTTTGCTCAAGGGATTGCTTAGAATTAAAGATTGTTTATGCCCTTGAAACTGTGCATGTCACATGTTGGTGAATTTTAGGAGAATACATTTGATATTTGAAGATTATATCTAAATATGTCTGATCATAGTCTATATACCATCATAAAGTGAATTGAAATTAGTTGTACTACACATGATTTCTAGAAATAACATTTTTCAGAGATAGCTCTTAGTTTTCAGCTGTTCATCTAGTGCTTGGAAAATATTGCACAGATACCTTGCCTTGGTATTTGGTGAAATTGAAAAAGGTCTTCAATTTAGACCCTATTATCAATACTAACGTAAATAGGGTTTCTAGAAATCTTGAACAAAGTCAAGAAAGTAGATCTCCATTATATACAGCAACATCAAGATTATATGATGATCAATTTTGATGGGACATGGCTCTTGTCAACAATGAGGTGTTTCAGACTAGTTCAAGTGGTCTTGTGATGAAGAAAGCCATCTGCACCCAGAGTGAGGATAGTGGGGACTAAATGTAGACCACAACATAGTATTTTCACTCTTTTTGTTGCCGTTTGCTTGAATTTTTTCTCTCATTTTTTTTTTTCCTTTTTGATCTTATTTTTCTTATGCAGCATGATATTTGTGGAAATATGTATAGAGGAATTGCACATGTTTAACATATATTGGATCACTTGCCTATTAGAGGAGGTGAGGTGGGAAGGGAGAAGAAAATTAGAATACAGGGTTTTATAAAGGTGAATGTCAAAAATTATCCATGTATATATTTGGAAAATAAAAGGCTTTAATTAAAAAAAAAAAAAAAAAAAAAAGGAAGTTGATCTCATAGAAGAGACTCAAGTTTCAACTAAAGACTGGTTATGATGGAATCTTGACATTCTTATTACCCTGAGATACATGAGCCTAAATTTTGCCATTCTAAAAGAACCAGTAGACTTTAAATAATGTAAGAGTTGGAAAGAATGCATATGTTACATAATTTTATATAATATGGGGCTCTGTGTTGGTGCTTAAAATGATACAGACACATCAATTATAAATTAAATTTTAAAATTTTAAATTAAACACAAAATTTTGAAGATTTTCTTTTAACCATTTCATTCCAAAATACTTCAACAAAACAATGATTTTTTTCCATCCAAAATGAATTCTTGTACCAATTTTAAGATATCTACGCAATATTTATATCAAAACAAAATCTAGTAAATTTTAGTGAGAAACAGATTGGCTATACCCATAGCAAAATAATTTCTGCACTGCATTTAGAGTCAATAAAAAATTAAGTTTTATGATAAGATACCATATTATCATAAAATAATATTCAGAGTATGCTGTATTTCAAAAAGCAGATTCTCTGTTATTCTTTCATATATGGGGGGGAGAAAATAATTAATAAATAATTCACAATCTTTTATCCTGATTTTTCTTAAATAGGATAATTTAATCTATTAGAATTTTCATTATATACCAATCTTAGGCTATTTTTCCAATATTTAAAAGCACAGAATAGTCTTTAAATGGAAGTATAAACTTATAGCTAGTGAGAAGAATTATTATTATATAGTGAATAAAACATATTTAAAAGAAAAATACTTCAAGTTTATCTTCTTTGTTTCTATTGTTAAACAGTAAGTTATTTTAGGTCACTATTACACAAAACTAAACTTTTTTTCTGATATACTTATAAATTAGCATTTTAAAACCATAAATTCACAATTAGCATGAATTAATCTCCTCTCCCCCTATTCAATTGTTCTTCTGATCCTTTTCAAAATACAAGTAAAAATCTGAAAAGAATTTCCCCTCAAAAAATTTTTATCTCAATCTGATCCTTCTTCAATCCCATATCTTTGGTACTTAATAGCTACAGTTGTACTTTAAAAAGACGAAATTACATATAAGTTATGTTATTGTAGATACCATCTTCTGTCTTTATATATCATTTTCAATTGATTTATACTTTTGCCAATTGACTTATAAAACTTTCAAGATTTAGTTCTACATTCATGTATCAATAAAACAATAGGCTACAATTTGTAGAAGATAAAAATGGAGGTTTTAAAACCTTATGTCATGAAAAAATCTAAACTAAAGCCTTCCTATTTCCTGGAAATTGCAATAAGAACAGTCTCAATTTCTTTCCTTGTAACCTTTTTTTCTGAATTTCAACCAAGTTATTATGCACAAATTATATTTGTGGGATAATTTCCATAGAAAAGTTTTATCGACACCTTGAGAAATATATAGAGAAGTTTTCAGGGGCAAAGTCCTGACTTGTCATCTTAGATAAGAAAAGTGACCCCCTTCAGTTCCATCCCAGGCAACTCTAAAATCCACAGAAAAGGCTCAAGCTACAACCTTTTTCAGAATAGCTTTAAGTTAGAATGGAAGGAGAATTTTCTTAACAAAAGCCAATATACCCTGAGAAAATTTTTAAGCAACAAACTGCTGTCTGTCTTTATAAGTCAATATGGCATTTCCTTTTAATTTCAAATAGAAGTATCTCTCATATCAGCAATCTCATTGTTCTCATAGGTTAGATATTCCCATTTATTATTAGAAAGAAGCTACTAGACAATCATTGCAAACAAGCTGATGTGTATACATATTTCTCCTTTGTTTGTTTGATTTGTGGACCTGAGGAATATGGATTACCTCTGTTATCTGCACAAATAAGCTCTGCTCCAGTCCTGCCATTCAGTCAGCTTTGATCTTGGGGACCCCAAATTGTACCGTTAGGCAACAGAGAGCACCTATCTAGATTGAACTGTCATACAAATAGATTTTTGTCAGCCACTCAATTTGTATTGGGGAGCATGCCAACAAAAACAAAACTCAGCAATTTAAAACAACAAAACAGTGCCTGTGCTGACAGGAACAAATTACTACATTCCAAATGAATAAGAATTACTGTAGATCACAGATTCTGCATATGAACACTTCACCAAAAAGTAGGGAGAAATAACTCTCTGAAGTAGTTATATATATATGCTATGTTTGTAGAATAACCTAGAGTAAATAGAATATTTACTACAAATAAATATACAAAGAAGTTGCAAAATACAACTAAAATGAATTAAATGTTAACAATGGTTATTAGCAGGACATGATAACAGTGGAGCCTCATAAAGTTCCACTTCAAAATTCTGTAACTAGCCAAAGCTAGTCATTAGCAGCTACATTTCTAACTTGAAAAGTGATTCATAAGTCACCAACCCTTTAAAGGTTCAGTATACTGGAGAACAGATGCTGCTGTCCCTTTGGGGAAAAGAGGTCAAACTAGTGTCCAAAATTCCTGTTTAGGAGGTGTTGAAGGTCTAGGATGTAGACCATGAGCTCATTTGAGATCTTCTACTTCCATGCAGAAAATCCACCTTTAAAAGCAAATATTCCTGCAATGAAGACATTACAATGCTAGTAATTTCATTCTATATTGCATTCCCTTTAAGAAAATCTTTTAAAAGAATTGATTTGTTTTCATTTGGGGACAGTACTAGATGCCAGTATTTAAAAGGTGATTATTTTTTTCCTTTTCCTATATTTGGAAATTTAAATGGAGTAATTATACTTTGGAAAGGTGAGGAATCACTTAACATCATTGTCTAAAGTATTAAAAATTTTTTTTGGCATAATTGTAATTTCATTTCCTTCAAAGCCACATAAGACAAATTTCCATTCTGAAAGCTATATAGTTATTATTCCTTTACTGAAATAAGAGCCTGGATTTCTGAAAGCACAAACAAATGTCCAAGAAGTAACTAAATGTGCAAATTCAGCACTATTGCTTCACTAAAGGACAAAAAGGAAATAATTAGGTATGAAGGACAAAAACTTCAATAGAATCCAAGTAATTTTACAAATTAGGAACAGAATCAGTAATTCAAATGCAAATATTTAAGTTTTGAGTAGGAGTTATTTACAACACAGTTGTATATTGTGAATGAAATAGTTTGCATGATATCTGTGATAAAGTCAGAGAAATTTTAAAGGAATGATTATGATGTAGTAGAAAAATTATTGGATTTGAAGTAAAACTAAACAATACTAAAACCTTAGGTTTGAATTCCAAATCTACTATTTCCTTACTATCTGAATATAGACAAGACATTTCAAATCAAATTAATAAGCATTTGTTAAACATCTATTACACTCCAGGTTCTGTGCAAAGTGTTGGGGATACAGAGAAACAGTCCCAATTCTTAAGGAATTCACAGTCTACTGCAGGAGACAACATGCAAACAACTATGGGGGTGGAGGAAAGGGAATGATTTCTTACAGAAAATGGGATTTGAGATGGAACCTGAAGTCAGTATTATTGGATTACAGAGGACTTAGAGGAGAGTAAAGATGATAGGAGTGTTAGAAAGAGTCAATTTATGAGGGCTTTTAAAAGCCAAAGGGATAGGGGCAGCTAGGTGGTACAGTGGATAGACCACCAGCCCTGAAGTCAGGAAGACCTGAGTTCAAATTTGATTTCAGACACTTAACACTTTTCTAGCTGTGTGACCTTGGGCAAGTCACTTATTGTCAATTGCCTCAGCAAAAAAAAAAAAGTCTAAGGGATTTTATATTATATTTGCCCTTCAAGATAACAGGGAGCCAATGAAGTTTATTATATGTAGATGAGCAACTTAGTCAGATGTGTGCTTTAGGAAACTCATTTTGTCTGGAGTGGGGAGACTTGTGACAGGCAGATTAACCAGCAGACTATTATAACAGTCCAGGCAGAAGTAGATGAGGGCCGGCGCCAGACTGATAGCAGTGTCACAGGAAAAAAAGAGACATTACACAAAAAAATGTTGTGAAAGTAAAAACTGACAGGATTAAACAGTTGACTGGATACTGGAGGTGGGAGTGAGGAGTGAGTAGGGTGACTAAAACAGTAGGATTCTGGACAGTAATAAAAAAATTTTTTTTAAATTTTAAAAGACAGAAAGAGAAGGGTTTTAAAGAAAAAAATTATGAGTTCAATTTGGGATGTGTTTAGTTTAAGATGACCATAGGACATCTAGTTCAAGATTTCAATAAGCAATTGTGAGAATGACTGGTGGTTGAGCCTGGATAAATAGCTTTGATGATCATCTGAATAATGATGATAATTGAATTCAGGGGAGCTGATATGATCACCAAACAAAATAAGTAGTACATAGAGAAAAGAGTAGCTAAATAGAAAAACAAAACAAAACAAAACAAGAAGCTGTCACCAGCTCAAGCAGATTTCCTTAACATGATAATTTCTTTTCTTTTCGAAAAGAAAAAGCCCAAGATAAAAAGCTTTAATAAAAATAAAAACAAAAAAAAATAACAAAAAAAGCCCAAATGGACAGAAAAAGAGAAAAAGAATACACACACACACACACACACACAGAATTATGGCATCTTGCCTCAGGTCTCTCCCCACTCAAATCCATCTCCCACCCAAAGAGTAACTATGTGATTTTCCTCATTCACATATCTGATAATATCACTTCTCTACTGAACAAACTACAAGGCCTTCTTATTGCCATCAGGATAAAATATAAATTCCTCTATTTAGCTTTCAAAGACTTCACAACATGGTCCCAACATATCTTTACAGAAAAATTCTACATACTCTCCTCCTTCTCAAGCTCTACAATTCAGCTCAACTTTTTCTCACTCACCAAACATAAGATGCTCCTCCCATCTCAGTACTTTTTTATTAACCAACTCTGAGCCTTAAATATACTCCTTCACTGTTACCTCATAGAAACTCTGTCTTTATTTAAGGAACATTTCTTCCTCAATCTCACTTCAAGAGGAAGCTCAAGCACCATCTTTCCTGATAGTCCCAATTACTAGTGGTCTACCAACCAAACTACTATCTTGTATTTAACTATTGTGCATATATTTGTATGTGTATATATGTGTATGTGTTATAGTAGAAAAAGCTACTCTTAGAACTAATAAAACTAAGATGTCTCACCTCTTATCATTCATACACATTCTGGCTGTGTGAGTGTAGACAAGTTACTTAACCTCTCACTTCTCTTGATAACTCTAATATTACAAGATATAGAGAAGGATGCCAGCCTGTATAGGTAGAGAGAGTATTCCCTCACACAAGAAATCCTCCTACCAATACATAGATACAATCCCTATCTCCTATACGTACACATATCTATTCTGTAATTATCCCCCAAAAAGCTTACTTTAGGATGGGAAAAGACAAAACAAAAAAGGGAATTGGAAACAAAAACAAAAACAAAAAAGCATGGATGGAAGGGGGGAAGAGAATAGCCCAGCAGGACTACTTTAAAGAGATGTAAATGTCCAAAAGATGAGTGGACCTGGAGTGAAATGAGCATGATTTGGGCTTTTCAAGAAATGTCATTCTTGGCAAAGGATTCACCAATAAGGAAAGCAGATGAATTCTAAGGTTCCCTCATGCACTGTGGTTCTGAAGTCAGATTAAATTTGTTTCTTAAAATGATAACAAATTTAACAGGAGAAACATTGGAAAATCTTTATCTAAAAATTATAGCCATAATTTCTTGAGGCTAAGCATCACCAAATTATGGGGCATATGGCAGGAGTCCTCAAACTTTTTAAATAGGGGGCCAATTCAATGTCCCTCAGATTTTTGGAGGGCTGGACTATAGTAAAAATAAAAACTTTGTTTTGTGGATCTTTAAATAATGAACCTTCATAGCCCTGGGTGAGGGGAATAATCATCCTCGGCTGCCGCATCTGGCCCACGGGCTGTAGTTTGAGGACCCCTGGCTCTAAACAGTTATCCTTTTTTCTTTTATTTTATGTCAGATTCGAAGTCATGAGAGCAAAATTCCTAAGTCAGCACTTTCTTCTTGTTTTTTTTTTTTTTTTTTTTAAACAATTTTAAAAGCAATCATCTGGTTTTTATGTAGGAAAATAGAGGACTACAACATAAAAAAAAGTCTTGGTTTAATCCAAAGAACCTTCCAATATGTCCTTGGGTTGTTTTTCAATATTATTGAACAGAATATTCATATCCAGATAATCAGTTATTTGCCTACTAAACTTTGACATGATTTGCCAAAAAAGGTGTTGTAGATCTGTTTAATTTTTACTATGATAGCACTGGACAGGGGCTGACAATAATTCTATCCTCTAAAAAGAACCTTATACAATTAGGTGCTCAATAAAAATCCATTAATAATAAAATCTTAGGGCCAGAAAGGACCTTGAGAGATCACTCTAGTCCACCTCCCTGCCTTTAGGCAATATGACTTGAATATTACTTCTCATTGATGAGAATCTTTCTATTTTATAGACCTCATGATGCCAGTCCCATAATTTTTATCAGCAATGTTTTACACCACTCATTGTCATAGATTTTGTCCTTATAATTTACCAAAACTCTGATGCTATAGATAAATTCACAGTTGAGGCTAAAAACAGCTGGTGGTCATTCTCTGTATAAAAGCTTTTCATAGACATGAAGAAAGTAACTACCTTCCCTCAACTTTCTACTCAAAAAGAGAAAACAACAAGACCAGTATGCATCAGATTGATTTTCCAACCCTTTAATCATCTGTTTTACTATCCCTTGAATCTCTTCCACATCCTCTTTAGGCAAAGAGCCCTGTACTGGACCAAACATCTGATCACAGGGTCTCTCCAAGTCTAACATATGTTAAAATATACATTTTCTCAGCATTCAAATCTGATGAGAAGGCATCTTTACTAAACTCCATTACTGGGCTAAACAGTACAATACTGGGGGAAAAAAGATTGTCCAAAATGCAGCATGAATCTTGAAGACTTATTTTTAGAAAGGCACTCTAAGACTTACTTGCTAATACCTTACCAGCCAGTTAAAACAATGGGGAAACAATTCATAAGATTAAGAAAAATTCCTTCAACCAGGAGATTTTTTTTTTTTTTAGACTGAAGTAGTTTTCCAAGAGAAACAGAGAACTGCCATGTTTGATTCATCACATAAAGTCAACTGAACAGAGAGCAATGAAGAGTATGCTACTGGGAGCAATCATACTATGGCCCTTTAAGAGGCAACAGATTTAATGAATCATCCATTCCTAATTCCTACAAATCTATGATATCAGATTTATATAAGATCAGAAATTATTTTCATTGTGACTAAATCCCCAAGGAATGATAACATTAGTATCTTATTAAGCTCAGATAAAAATACACAGTAAAACTTTTAATACCTAGCAGTTAAGCAATAAGATAATTTCTGTCTGATATAAGAAATAAGTTTAAAAATATCATGGTTTTCCTTTTTTTTTAAACCTCTTTGGATTCCAGAAGGCATTAAAGTGAGAGTGAAGTGTGAAAGGGTATTTTAAGAAGCATCTATTCAATACTTTAATATTCATTTTGAGATTTCATGTATTTCAGAATCATTAACACACTGTATGTGAAACTACTATTTCTTTGCTAGTACCAATGAAGAAATAGAAAATTGGATATTTTATTTAATGAGGGGAAAAAAAACAAGATTAATTTAAATAAAATGAATAATCCAAATAACCATGAAAAATTACCTATTTTGTTTCTGGGGGAACTGAGTAATAAGGTAACGTATAGTGACCTGAAGTATACTAAATATATGCAAATGAGCAATGTTAAAAGAAATAGGTTTAACTGTAGATTTCATTATTATTATTATTATCTTCAAAATTCAAGTCTTAGTTATTTCAGAGTTTGAATTTTATTCATCTAATCATTACAATAATCTAGGGGAAAATTCCCTTAATTGGTTACAATCTTATGCTAATCAGGCCAGGATTATGCTATTGCTTCAAAAATGGAATGCGGCTGAAATTATGGATGAATTACTACAAATCTATCTCCATTATTAGAAAAACAGTTAAAACCATATGACCTACCCTGACTGATACTTGGGTCAGCACAAATTTTAATTAGATATACTAGTATTATTGTTATATATACAGGATTGTAAGTGATCATATTGGAGAATCCATTTATTTCTATTAGACTTTAAATTTTTTTTATAGGGTAATATATATGTATATATGAAACTACATTTTACATTAGCAAATAACTGTCCTTCATAAAAATAATATGCTAAGTGAGAATATGGCCCAAGCAATATTCTATCATTACAAAAAGTCTGAATAATGTACAGGTTACATCATAGATACTTATCTAACATCTCCAGAGAACTATGAAGTTATGGAATTATGGAAAATGAAGTCTAAAATGACACCTAATTAGAAATGACAATTTAAAACCCTAATATACATAAAGCAACAGGTTTCAGTTTTAGTAACTCTGTTCAGCAATTCCCCAAACTCCTTCATTATGCCCTGTATATAATTATGTGTTCAAATAAATCATGAAGGTGAATCATCTTTTAAAAAATTAAGAGCTTACAATTATAGACAGAAAGAATCTCAGCAGTCAAGCTATTAGCTAACATTATCAGCTATGACAAGAAATTCCACAATTTAAAATTTTTGAGAAAAAGTCAGACCACTATAATCTTTAATAATCAATCCCTAAAAACTGTTCTCATGATTCATCAATGGTGTCTATTACATATATTGTAGCTATGGGGAAAAATGGTGGGAACATTAACAATCTTATTCTAAAATACTAGGCAGGAACTCAAAGAAATTAACATCTGTTATCCTTTCATAATAATGATGTTTTAGGTTGTCAGATGAAAAAGTAGCCTGAAATAAGATATGAGGACCTTTAATAATAATGATGATATTAGAAAACAATTATAGGGACACCTAGGTAGTGTAGTGGATAGAGCACCAGCCCTGAAGTCAGGAAGACCCGAGTTCAAATCTGGCTTCAGATACTTAATACTTCCTAGTTGTGTGACCCTGGGCAAGTCACTTAGCCCTAATTGCCTCAGCCAAAAAAAAAAAAAAGAAAAAAGAAAACAATTATATATAGTCATCCCTTGACATATGTGGGTTTTAGGGACCAGGATACCTATGAATTTGAAAAATCATAAATAACTAGGTTTTACCCAAAACTTTTATATTTAATAATTCTGGTCATATTCATTTAATACATAAAACAAGTGAAATAACACACTGCACCCATAAAAAAAGATGCAGTTTCTATGGAAGGGAGATTAGTATCTACATACAGAGTCTTACCCACCAATGGTGTAGGTGGAGAAACTGTTTCACTTATTCCTTTCTCCTACAAAAAAAATTCAAGATACCACAACAGCTGGGTGAGAAAATCACTCAGCTGAGTCTGTCCCATAGGAAAACAAAAAGAAGGTGTTTCTAAGGAGAATACATAATCCTTAGTTCTTATGCACACTGAAATTTTTAACAAAATTTAACTGTTTGTAATAAATTTGTGTATGTGTATTAGCAGTAGTAAATGATACTAATAATATATACTATTTGTGCATTTATGACTTACTAAATGAATTTCTAGTTTGTTGTTTTTTTTTTTACATATATGCTATCTGCAAATTTCTGCAATTCTCCAAAACTTCCCATTTAATTTATTTGGCTAATCCATGAGTAATCAAAACCAGGACTGTGAAACCCATGAATGTGAAAGAGTTTGAATGTATTATCTCATCTGATTCTGATTCAACAGTAATACGTTATATGAAATATGTAAGACAGGAGTTATTATCCCCATTTTATTGATGAGAAAATTGAGGCAGAGACACTTTTAAAAAGGGCTTGTCCAGAATGACATAGCTAATAACTGTCTTGAGACAAGATCTGAATTTAGATGTTCTTGACTCCAGGTCCAGGCATATCCATTATGGCACATATGACATGGAAAACCAGGCCAGAAAACCTTAATATATAACTTAAATTAATGTTTTAATATAGCTAATAAGCATAAGCAAACACTCAAACCACTAAATATATTTTCTTACAACTTAAAAGTCTACTAGTTATAGTCTAAGCAAAAGTGAATTGTAGTAATTGTAAATTCCTATTTTGGAGGGCTGGAAGTTTTAACCTAAAACAAGGCATTGCCAATTTCAGCCACTGGCTTTAATCTGAACTCTGCTGCCACATGAGAACAATTCCATTTACATAAACTTAGTGAAAGTCTATATTAGTCTTTCGGATCTGCTTTCTTCACATTAGTTATATAAAGTTGTATTTTAAAAAATAACAATGCTATAAAGCAAGGTTGGCTACTGTATAATTTTTGGTAACCAATTAGTTGAATGACCAACAATATCTGGGGCAAATCTAATGGTTCAAATAATGGCATTTCTAAGCATTGCTGGTTATGACTAGGGATAGAAAGGTGTGTTTCTTGAGCTAAACTAATAAATTCTGTTTCTTGTCAGTACTTTAATTGTAAGAATTTTCTTCCCTTCCCATAGCATTTCCACAATGAAGAGACGGCATACACTTGAATTACCACAGGGCTATTTTATTTATTTATTTTAAAGAGAACCTTTGCTGACACCTAGCAGATGAATGATTAATTGCACACCCCCTCCCATTCCCTTTCTGGGCAAACTCTACAGGGGAACATTTTAGCCCCTGAGGTGAAAATAGGAGAATTAAGGTAAAGAAGCTTTGGGAGACATTTGTAAAACTGACAAGGAGCCTAACATGTAAAACAATACTGTTTCTAGAAAGACTATTCTTCTAAAAACAGTAAGATATATAGAAGGTCGCAAGTGGAGAAAAATTAAGTGCAAAATACTAAAATGTGAAGGGCTCAAATTCAATCTTTATTTGATTTGGGATCTCACATTTCTAGTTCTTGAAGTGATGAATGCATTCTACAATCTCCTTTTGTCTATCTTAATCCAGATGAAAAATACTTGTAAAATCAAATAAACTAAGCTTTTTGAGATGGACTGAGCATATTTTAAAGGAAGTACTTTTCAAACTTAAAAGCAGCTAGATGGTAGGGAGAATAGCGGGCTGGACAGGAATCAAATTTGGCTTTAGACATTTACTGTGTGACCCGGGAAAGTCATATAATTTTGTTTGCCTCAGTTCTTCATCCATAAAATGAGCTGGAGAAGGAAATAATAAATGACTCCAGTATCTCTGCTAAGAAAACACCAATGACTTCATGAAGAATCAGACATGACTGAAAAGAACAACAACTTTTCAAATAATCTCTACCAAAATATACAAGGACTATTCCAAGAGATTATGATTACTTGCCTTTAGAGTCAAAAGAATTATTTTTTTTTTAAACTATAATAAAAGAAATAGGCTATAGTGGAGGGAAAGCTAGCCTGGAAGCCAGGGAGATGTGGATTCATGTCTTGCCTCTGATACAGATTGACTATGACTCTGGGCAATTTGATCAAGCTCCCAGTATTCTAGGCAACTAAAACCATAACTTTCAGAGAAAGTGATGACCTGCATTGGTAGAGAGAATTTCATCACTCACTTGAGTTCCCTACTCAGTGAAATAACAGGCCAGTACAATCTACCACATTACCTTGACAAGAGAAGAGCTGAGAATTTGCAGACTGAAACTACCTTTGTGATACCATATGAATGCCAAATGATTCATCCTATAAATTCCAAAATATCATCTGCACAGATGGTATTCAAAAATCAACAATGATATACAGTTAAAATAAGACTATTAAAATGACCCTTTATGAATTTTAGAATCACTGCATTGTAGAACTGGAAGAAAGATTAGAGATCTTCTAATCTCCTCACTTTACTGCTGAGAAAAATGAGGTAGAGAGAAGTTTCTGACCATTATCAGATGGGGTGTGTTCCATTAAAGCAAACTGATTTTAATATGAACTTTAAAATTAATAATAATTAAGAAAGGATGAGGGGTCACGGAGTTGGAAAAGAATCTTGTCTTTTCCTTTGAACTCAGATTAAAGCTCATATGAATAATTCTAAATCAGATGCTTGATTAAAATTTAGCCATTATTTAATTTTTTTAACCAATATTCTTCAGTATGAAGAAGACGTCTTCATTGTATTTTAGTTCAAAAAAGTTTTCCAACATGCCATAGTCTAAATCCTTTTTCTTAGAGAGGAAGAAATTTAGGTCAACAGAACTGATGAGATTTACTCAAGACCAACTAGTGGCATGGTTGAACTAGTACCAACCAGATTTAGCCCTAATCTGTCCTCATTCTAATGCTCTTTCCAATAGACCCAATCATCAATCATCTGAAAGCAATTTGAATGTTCAAACCACTATTTTCTGACATAAGCATGGATAATAAATGAAGCTCTTGTTCCAAAAAAAGAGTCCAATTACTTATTCTAATATTCTGGATCTTCAAGGTTCATCATATTGCTTTCATCTTCTCTGACTGTAGACAGAAAATTGCTTTATGAATACTTTTACTTGTATATATGAAACTATAACATAGAGACTAATAGTTGAATTTCAGGGGCAGCTGGATAACACAGTGAACAGAGCACCTGCCCTTAAGTCAGGAAGACCTGAATTCTAATACAACCTCAGACACTTAAAACTTCCTACCTGTGTGATCCTGGGCAAGTCACTAACCCCAAGTGCTTCAGCAAAAAAAAAACCCAAAAAACCCTAAATTTCAGAGACAGTTCTTGATCAAATGGAAATAGAACATATATGATATGTAATAAGTGATAAGCACCACTTATTTAGGCCTTCTCTAGATCAGAATTATTTTATTCAAAAAAACAACTTTGGCCAAGCAACATAAAACAAATGATTTTTTTTTTAAACTAGGATACTCTCTAATGAGGGCTATCCAACATACAACAGAAGAACAATCTAACATTGTATACTCCCTTTATTTAAGTGGACAGTTAAGCAGCCTTCTACTTAAAAATGAGTTTTACGGAAATGAATTTGGTCAGGACTAAGAAGGACAGGAGGGAGACAGCAAGGGGGTCCCAAGGAAGGATAGGTCATACAGTTTAAGGACATGTGGAGCATCAGGGACAGAGAACAGAAAGAAAACGAAGATTCTGAGAACATTATGTGGGGGGTCTGGACATGGAGATAGATAGAAGAGGACAGAAGGCAGGGCCTAGGGACAGACCCATAGTAATCAAGTGTACATAGAATGAAGATATCTTTCTGAGTAGGGCAAAAGTCTCCTATCTTGTGAAGGAGGACTCAAGTCAAGCCCCAAATCTGGCAGTAAAGAATGGCACTCTCTCCACATCTGTTCAACTTTCACTCGAAGGGTTTTTTTGGGCCTTTTTGTTTTATTTTTTTTTAATTTTAGTATTTTGGATTGGGGTTGGAGCAAAGCAGAGGGAGCATAGTGCAAAGCTGAAGGATGAAGAGGAAAAAATACAGTTCTCTCAATAAAGTCAACATAAGTTTCCCTTTTTATTTATTTATTTGAGTTCAGATTTCTTTCAGAATTGTTTAACTAAAATGATTTTCTATAAAGTGAATTTAGATAAATTGAGAACTATCAAAATTTATTTTCAATAGAAGTAATATTCATGTCAAAGATTACCTCTAACTCTTAGGAAGTATCAAATAGAACTATAGAAACCATTTCACTTCTCTGAGTCTCAGTATGTAAAATAAGAAAGTAGAATTAGGTGATGACCAAGTATAAGACCATGAGATTCAATGAGACCCATCAGTGAAATGGAGATAGTGGTAGTTACAAAGCCCTGTCATATGAATTACTGAGCTATATCTAAAGAGCACAGGGTTACAAAGACTTTACTGTACAGAAAAGGAAAAAATTTGAACCACTTGTGTTTTATACCTTTAAGTAAAATTTAATGAGGGAATTCAAATCAGCGAGTAAAGCTTCATAGCCTATTCTGGGACTTTGTTACATCCCAACTTTCTTGTTCTGGAAAACAAGACAGCAAATAGTCACAGGTTTAAAAAGAAAGAAGCTGGACTATAAGGAAATCAACTTTTATCCAAGAAAAATCTGAAATAACATCAAAAAGAAGTATTGATTGGCCATGGAAATTGCCTTGATATAGTGCACAGGATTTCTGAGATTAGTAAAAGATTTTTTTTTCAAGCTAATGTCAAAGGCTCCCCTTATACCCTATATAACACTTTTTATACAAAAAATACATCAAAGTGCCTCTGCTCCTTTAAGTATCCCTTCTCTGTTTATAATAGAAGAAATAAAATCTATCATCCATTTAGTTTAACATACACTGGAGTGACACCATTTTGACTCTGATCTCCAGATCTACAGTATTTCCAAGGGAAAGAGTAGTTATGAGCCTCCACAGTGAGAAGAGACCCACAGAACAGGAAACAACTGCTTCTCATTATGGAACTTGCTTCTAGGTGAAGAAATGAGGTTTAGGAACTCTACTTGCATACTTGGCCTTCTGTTAGGAACCCCATAAGGAATGGTTCCACACCAGTAATTAAAATCAATCATAGGAAGAATCTTAGAACCTTAATTAATATCTAGGAAAAAAATTACAATATTTGAGAAAACAAAGATTCTGAGGGAATGACCTGATGTAACTGGGCAGGGAGATTGAGGACTAAAATCTAGGTCTTCTGCAATCTGCTCCAAGAGCTTTTTCAGTTATACTCCACTGCCACAATAATAATGATCAATGTGATGATCATAAGGTACACCTTAGTCTGTCTAGATATTTACTATTTACAAGTTTTCACATATCACATAAGATACGTTTTATGATAATTTTGTGAAGCAGGCAGCACAGGGATTGTTGTAGTTACTTTACAGATGAAGACACCAGGATGTGGTCAGGTGAAGTGACAAGATGATCAGGCTACACCCTGTCCTGGACAAAGCAGTGGAGTGTAGCTGAAACAGCAGATTATTTAATCTGGTCTGACCTGAAGAGAAACTTGCTTTCCTTTCATATGATGGCTAACAGTGAGCAGTCTTTAAATTGCTGGCTAGCTGGATAAGAGGGTGGGGGGAGGAGGAGGAGGAAGCAGGGAAAGGGGTGGGGAGGAAGATGAAGAGAGAGGAGAGGAAGGGAGGGCAAGAATGAGAAGGGGGGAGGAAAGGAGAGAGAAAGAAAGAGAGAGAAGGAAAGAGAGAGAAAGAGAGAGAGAAAGAGAGAGAGAGAGAGAGAGAGAGAGAGAGAGAGAGAGAGAGAGAGAGAGTGTGTGTGTGTTAGTTTTCTCTAAGATTCATAGGCCATACCATGCCAATGCACACCCAGTCACTGGAGGATAATGGATACTCTGAATGATCTACTTCCACTCAAAAGAGAAAAAACAAAGATGATCAGATCTCACATTCTACTTAAAACAACAACAGCAACAACAACAACAACAGAAAAGGTTACTTGTCAAAGGGCACTTGCAAAAAATATAACACAATAAACTTAAGGAAAAGAAAATGGGGGGTGGGGGGGAAGTTGAGGGTTTAGGGAGAAACACAATGAAAATAATACTTTGTGTTCCTATTTTAAATGCCTTTCTCAATGCTATATGCATAGCAGCTAGAGGCAAGCTGGAAAGCCGCCAGGTCCTGGCTGCCAGCAAAAATTTTGTCACCTCCTTTGAACATCTGAAGTATGTTTACCCAATAGATTTCATTAAATTACACTTCCATTAGGAAGCATACAATGTTGATACTCATCTCAAAGATCAAAGGGATCGCTAAGAGGCATGTCATCCTGCTCCCCAGCTGATTGCTATTTCTGGGCCAATCAAGGAAAGGAGCCAGAACAATACTTAGTTAAAAAAAAAATGCAGCATCTCCCCAAGGACTATATACTAAGAAACTGCAGCCCCATTATCAAAATGAGCATCTCATTAATGACAATACACATACAGTGAGTTATTTTAACACAACTCCTACACAACAAACAAGCTGGATTTGGGTCATTAGCAGAATTTGTAAAACAGTATTTCCAAGGGTTAGAAAACTCTTCTCAAAGAGAGGAAGTTTATAAAAAGGGAAAACATTCTTCAGGTATAATGAAAAGAAAAACCAATTTTATTAATTAAATTTATTATTCAAATTAATTTAAAAATTAAATCAACTGACAAGTTAGCCAAATAAGGGAATAAAGATTCATTAGGAGCAGCATAAGTTCTTTTTAGTTCATGTACCACTGACTCTTCTGAAAGATAATTTTTTTAAGTGCCACAAGCATATTTTAAAATGACAAAGCATTTCCATAGTGTTATGCCATAGGTTATGATTTTAAAAGTTAATTTCAAAAAAGGATTACCTGCCAGGCGCGTAGGACCCCAATCTCAAAGAAAATAAATGTGATCATTAAGTAAAAATTAAAAACAAAAAACAATATATAATGTGACATAGGCAGAGGAAAGAAATGTTTAAAGTGGGATTGGGAGGGACAGAGTAGAGAGGGAGGTGAATCTACTAAACCAAGGAAGGGTTTTCTCCCCTTCCTTCTTTATATCCTCTTCTATTGAGTGGATTTTTGTTATATAAGATAACACTGAACAATGTAGTAGAAACCATGAATTTTCAAGCTCGAGAATAACTTTTAGGTTATAATCCTTACCAAAAGTGCGAAACCTATGTTAAAGAAACCAAAGGATAGAAGAATTCAAGCAAGAGTTCTTTTTATCCAATGATCTATGAGCAACCTGTGATCATTTAACATAAATCACTCGTCCAGATCCCCGCACTGCAACCTATTTTCAGATGCTTTCTTTCAACATGAAGACAACCTCTTGGTGGCCCATATTTGACACATCATATGAACTCTAATTATCTATCTTTTGCAATTAATCATTTCACAATTACATTTCCTGCACTTATAAGCATCCAGCTGGGAACTGAGTTTTAATCTAGGAAAGAAAAAAGAGTATTCAGGTTTCTAACAAATTACTTCTAATTAACCAGAACCTTTTCTAGTCTTCCTAATGTAAAGATGCCTACAGCTATTGAAAGAATTTATTGTTTGCATTCTTAATGATATTTTAAACTTTTATTTGAATTTCCCAAATAAGCAGTTGCCATTAATACATTGTAATAACATTACTTAAGCAAATGTTCTGTTAAGTAATACACAAATCGAAAGAAAAAAATCGAAAGAAAAAAAGATAAAGACTTCTAAGGAAAAGAAACTAGATAGCATTATAACTAGAAATGGTACCCAATGAAATTGAGTGAAGCAGCGATTAAAAAAAACTTTTCAAAAGCGTAACTTTGATAAATCCAGGAAATACACAGAACCAAATCATAAAATCACAGACTATTAGAACGCTGAAAAACCTCAGGTCTTATCCATTTCCCTCATAGGAAAGCAGAGAAAACTGAAAAGTCACACAGGAAATGAATAACCTGTCCAAAGTCACACAGTTAATGAGTAAAAAAGTCCAGATAACTTTATTTCTAGTCTAGCTCATCACACCACAATATAAGAAAGGGAAATTATGCTTCCATGGACTATAAAGAATAACCCAAAACTACTCCTTAAACTTTTGTGTCAAAATCCTAGATATTAATTTATGCTGATATATTTGACTTTGACACATCAGTAGCATCCCAATAACTCTTTTTCTCCCCTATAAGATCTTCCAAAAATACAACTAATCAAAAAGTCAGGTATTGCGACTGTGATTGACAACACAAGTAATTCTCTACTCTTAATCTTTACTATTTCATAACAATGTGTTTTAATCAGGTATATGGATTTTGAGAGAAGATTTCCACAGGGAGAGGGAACCAACTAACTTTCAAGGCATCCCATCCCATTTTTGGAAAGCTCTTGTTTTTAGGAAATACTTGATTGTGTAGTCATTCCATATTTATTTCATTACAACTTCTATTTATTGCTCCTATTCTCTCTTACATGAAATAATTCTTCAAATACTTTAAGATATTAATCTTGTCTCTCTTAAGAATTTCCTTCCCCTTCAAATTATTCTAACATGTATGATTTCAAGATACTTCAACATCTTGGCGGTCTTCCTCTAGACACTTGTGCTTATTGTCCTTTCCAAAGAGAACTTCAGAACTGAACATGATATTTCAGAAGTCATGTGACCCAGGACAAGGAAAACAGAAATATCAACTTTCTTATCCTAGCTAACATGCTTCTCAATATGGCCTAAGATTTCATTAACTTTTGGGGATGCTATAACATACTGCTGACTCAAAATTAATTAGCAAGCATTTTCCCAAATACTTATACATATTAGGCACTATGCTAGTGTTAGGAATTAACTGCGTGAGGACACTTCCATGGGAATATAACCTTATATCTTAATTGTGACTTGAGACTTTATAATAATAAAAAGACCTATAGCTAAAGTTGCAGGTGTTTCTCCTTTCCAGTTTTTCCACTACCTCTTAATTAGCATTTTAAGTACTTCTTTTAAAGATGATGATGGCTTTGAATTCTCTTAAGAGATAGTTACTTGTATTCTCTTGTTTCTGGGTTAGATTTGCTGGATTAGAATGTAAACCCTGACTCCCCCCAAAAAATGAGAGAAAAAAATCAGGGTATTTAATCTTGTGTTTTACAGTTTATGCTTCACACTTCTTTGCTGACAAACACCTTGCCAGATGGAAGATGCCCTTTCTTGTAAAATGGTAATAAACTACTTTTTGCTTTTTCTTACTCTGAGAGTCTCTGATTATTTTTATGGACGTTACCGTCCCACACACTAGTCACTGGGAATACAAAGACAAAACTGAAGTAGTTTTTCCTCCCAAGATTGTATTCTATAAGGAAGACATGTACATATTTAAGCATATATATATATATATATATATACACACACACACATACATATAAGGTTTTTTTTTTTTTTAAAAACAAAAGTCATTTAGAGAAGGAAGGTTGCTAGCAGTTAGGGAGCTCAGGAAAAATACTGCTTGAACAGGATTTTGAAAGAAGTAAAGGGTTTTCAGGGATTCCAAGAGGAAAAACATTCTAAGCAGGTAGACTAGACAGTGTAAAATTACCTATGGCTAGATTATATTGTATGGGAAGGGAAATCATTATATTGAATTGTTATGCCATAATTTCCTTTGATTGTTCTACCTCAATTTCCCTGAATTGTTCTGCCTGGTTGTAACATCCCCACTCCTAACCATTAATACTGATATAACTTAGGGCTAGCCACTCTAAGGTTATAAACTGTGAATGTTTAATTAAGATAAGGAGAAAGACCTTCTATCTTGACTCCAGACCTTCCCATCTTATCTGACTGTCTGGTGCTCACTCTGCCTGTCACTGTTTTTCCCAATCACTAAACCCTATAAAGAATCTCTGAGACCCCACATTCAATACTGGATACTTGGAGACGGGAGTCCGATTCAGTCACTTAATCAAACTCTCCAATAAATTAATTATTATAACTCTCTAATCTCTATCCTGCCTCAGTTTCTCCGGCATTACAGAATAAGTATAATTAAATTGAATTTTGAAGCCAGGCTATGAATATTTTTCAAAGTCAGAATTTATATTTTATCCCAGATTACAAGCTAGAGGAAGCCCTTATTCAGTAGGGAAGAAATAGGGTTTTAAGGAAAATTATTTTTGTAGTTGTATAGAGAATGAACTGCAATGGGGAGAATGACTTGACTTAGTTACTTAGGCTTAATGAGGAGACTACTGCAATAATCCAGGCAAGAAATGATAAGGGGTTTACACTAAAGTTTTTGGCTTATGGTGAGTTTATAGTCCACTAAAAGTACTAGATCATTTTCAGACAAAATTAGTTCTTTAAACCCAGATTCAAGACTTTACATTATTCCTCATTAAATTTCATTTGATTAGTTTAGGGTCAATGATCAAGCTTATCAAAACTGTTTTGGATTTTGACTCTGCCATCCCATGTGTTAGTTATCTTTCCCAGTTTTGAGTCATCTGCCAATTGATCCACATGCCATCTATTCCTTTATCCAAACCATTAGCTTTCACTAAAACTCAATTCAAAAGCTGCCCTCTGTCAAGAGGCCTTTTCTAATCTCTCCAGTTGATAGTGCCTTCACCTCTAAAATTATTTTCCATCTACTCTGTATTTAATTATGTATACTTTGTCTTTTCTATTACAGGGCTTAAATTTTTTCCACTCATGACCCTTTTTCACCTAAGAAATTTTTACACAATCCTATCTCAATTCTGAGCTGAAGTGTTTCTGGCAATTTTCATGTGCAGTGCAAAGTGTGCATGTTGAGTGTTCAGTACCAAGGTTGCAATGAAGTCACACAATGCAACAGGGGCAAGTCCTTCTGCCAGAACCACCTCAGATTCATTATGCATCTAATTCTGAACTGCACATTCAGCAACCTTTTACTGTTGCCAAAATTTTCATGACCCCCTACATTCAGTTAGCACACCCAAATTGGGCTGAGACTGACATGAAACCTTGCCGTCCTTTGCTTTTCTTTGTAACCTGAGGTCTTAGCAATACCTGGCATTGATTGATTGATATGTTTGTTGATTGGCTGAATCGATAAAAAAAAGTTAAATACAGTTCATACAGCTTGACTTAGTTCATCCCCTTTGTTTCTAAATGGACTCTGGAAGCATTTTTGACTCAAATAGACACTGGGAATCAGGAAAATGGAAGGTTCTTAATCAGTGCCTGCTCATCCCTGTAATTCTTCATAGATGGAGAATGACAAATGCCAAACAGATACTTTTATTATATGTGCCTATCTGCTGTCCCATCTTTGTTGTATTCAGCACCACAAGGGTCCATGAAACACCGAGAGATGCTACTATATTCATTTTTTTTTCTTTCAAAAAGTCATGTCATCATTTGTTAAGTAAATACAATTATACATTTTTCACTTTCCAAGTGGTCAAAGCAGCTCATTTCTTGGCTTACTGTTCCTTAAGTTTTCAGCAACTCTTTCTTTTTATTATAGATATTAGTTCTTTAAAAGTTGCTAGGAAATAATATATATATATACATATACATATACATATATATATACACAGAGAGAGAGAGAGAGAGAGAGAGAGAGAGAGAGAGAGATCACCATCTTTATTCTTGGTGGAAGAATTCTAGAAGTTCTGCAATACATAAAATTCCACAAACACTTGTCTGTTAAGCACATATGTGTCCCACATAATCTTAAAAATACACAGCAGAATAAGATATTTTATTGCTTTGATTATGCCCTGTGGGGCACTGGTCACATTCCTTTCAGCAAGCAGTGTAATATGTACTCTCATCAATCCTTTACCACACATTCCCTTCCCACAACCTTTGGCACTCCCACCACCCAAAGGTTTCTTTCCTCTCCTTTCCTCCCACTTTGGAAATAACTATAACTACGCTTTGACAGAGGAAAAAGGAACCCAGATATAATACTGTAATAGCTGTACTTTTATAGCTCACAAAGTCAAAAATGAAGGTCACATTAGTAACCATTCACAAATAAGACTAAGTATGTTGCAGAGAAATTAGAAAATGGTAAAAGGGAAAGCAATTTTCCTGACTTTAGAGTCTTGTGCAAGTCCTTAAATGTAAACAAGCTAAAGAAAAATGTTTGCACATGGTTTGGGTAGGTGAAACAAATACATTATAACAATTAAAGGGCCTCACTAAATCTATATGCTCATCTATGAAAAATCATCTTTAAATTTCCATGTAGCACCAAAGTTCTATGATTCCATGAATCTCTACAGATGATTGCCTATTACTAGAAGATAACATCTGATTAATAGTAAAAGTTCTTGATTAAGAAGACCAAAATTCCCCCCTTCCATAATTTTGGACAATCATAGTCATAGTCAAAAAATGTTTCAGTGATATAATCAAAAAATTAATGGTTGAGTTATTATTCTATTTTCTTTTTGAAGAGTACCACATTTACTTCTCTTAAACCTATCATCAATCAGGCATACAATTTGTCGCTGAAGAACATACTTAAAGTTTCATCCATTTCAGAAAATAATCCTGTTGCTAAGACTTTCAAGCCCAATTGTAGCTGATAAAGCACATTCCTTGAATTTTAAACTAAAAATATGGCACCTGTCAAAGCTCAAGGAGTCTAGAAAAATAATAACTGCCTAACTTTTCTAGAGTGAGCTTCAGACTTCACTAAAATACTAAAATATATCTGAATTGTTACTAGCTTAAAGTGATCTTGGTTTGGAAAAAGCTGTGCTATGTCAGGAGAACAAATAACATTAGAGAAGGGACAGGACTTTACATGAAGAGGAGAGTTGGCAATAGAGATAACAGAGGATCACCAGAATTCTCATTTCTTATTTTGCTACTTTATCATCAGTCAGCAAAAATATCCACTGTAAGGGGATGATAGAACAAAAATAAGTAAGAGAGAATTGACAACAAGGCAAATAAATAAATTGTAAGAGAAAACATTAAGTCACCTGGCTCAGATGAACTATATCCTCAAGTAGTGAAACAATTAGGAAATGTGATTGCTGAAGCAATCCTAGCCTGAAAGATAATGGATATTGGGAGATATACTATAAGTCAGAAGAAGGGTAAATGCTCCTATTTTCAACAAAAGGAAGAGACAATGTATAAACTACAATTATTCCTTCCACATCATAGGGCTTAGAGGCACAGTATTCCATGATCTGGAAAATCTGAATAAAATTTTTTGTCCCTCTCTTTGTACCAGAGAAAAGAAACTGTATATATTTAAGGTATTAAAAGGTAAAATATGTTGGCATTATATAATATTATACATGTATTTTGTGCATTTCTGAGTTTCTAAACTGTTTCTGTGTTGTTTCCTGGGCTTTCTTGTGTTATTTGTGGCTTCTACAAAACTCCCCCAAAATTCCTATTTAATTTTTTATAAAAACCAGAAATATATTGGAACTGGATACTGTCATAATGTAGAAGGAATAATTGTATAGGTTATGGAGTTTGATTTTGATTCCTAGGGAAAATTCTGGAAAATATCATTAAAGAGATGGCTGGCAAACATGTACTCAATTAGTGAGTCAACAACAATTTATTAAGTACTAGATGGTTTTCCTAAAATTCAGGTCAAATCATGTCACCCCTTTATTTGATAAATTCCAGTAGTATTTCAGTAGCTCCAGATCACCTCCAGTAACAAAGAGAAAAGCATCTGGCATTCACCCCTGCTACTTTCACATTCTTCTTACGCCTTATTTTCTGTCACATACTCTTAGATCCAGTGACACTGGTCTAATACATGTTCCACGAACAAGTCACCAGATCTCTTGGCTCCTGGCATTTTCTTTACCTGTTCCTTATGCCTATAATGCTATCCCTCTTCAACTCTTTATAGACTTCCCTGGCTTTCTTTAAGTACCAGCTAAAACAACATTTTTAATAGAAGCCCCTCTCGGTCCCTCTTAATTTTGGTACCTTCCTTTTGTTAATTATTTCCTAGTTGTTCTGTATTAGTTTATCTGTGTGTGTGTGTGTGTGTGTGTGTGTGTGTGTGTGTGTGTTATCTTTCTTATTAGATTCTAAGCTCCCATAAGGCAAGGCTATTTTTTGCCTTTTTTTCTTTCTCTTAACAGACTGCCTGGCATCTGGTCAATGTTTAATAAATAATAATTTATTGAGTGATTGATCTACACATCAGACATTATCCTAAAAAAATTATAAAGAAATGCAAAATAGAATCCCTGCTTTCAACAAGTTTCTGGTCTAATGAGGGAGACAACATATAAAAAAAAAAATGTGCAAACAAGATATATACAGTTTAGAAAGGAACCAACAAGATTTCATTAAGTATAGATCATACCTCGCTAATCTCATTTTTTGTTTTTGACAAAATTACCAAAGTGTTATATAAGCAAAATGCTTGGATGTAATCTACAAAAACTTTGATAAAGTATCTCATATTCTTCTCATGGAAAAGATGGATATATATGGATTAAATGAATTCAGAAGGGTTTGCATGGTCAGATTCAAAGGATACGTGTAAATGGTTCAATGTCAGTGGCAGAAAATCTCCTATGGACCACCCCAGGGATCTATGCTTGTTTATATGTTACTCATCATCTTAATAATTTGAATAAAGGCATAAATGGCAAACTAACTAAATATTACAATGACAAAAATTCTGGGATGGAAAGCTAAAGATACAGATAGATATATAATTATAAATATTTATGTATACCTATACTTATAACTATACACACACACACACACACACACACACACACACACACACACATAAATATGATAGTGATAACAGAGTCAAGATCCAAAAAGATCTTGAGAAGCTAGAGTACTGGGGTGAATATAAGAAGATGAAAATCAATAGGGATTAATATAGGTCTTATACTTGAGCACAAAAAATAAAACAACAATTTCACAAATACAAGATGGGGGCATGATTAGATAGCAGATGTTTTGAAAAAGATGTGGGGATTTTTGGTGGACTGCAAGCTCAATATGAGCCAGGAGCTTGATGAACAAACAAACAAAAAATTAATGCACTTGAGATAAGAATGAGAGGTGTATCTTCCAGGAATCTGAAGGTAGTAGTTCTAAAATATTCAGCCACTGTCATACCTCTTCTGAAGTACTGTTTTAAGTTCTAGACATAATAGTTAAAGGATATTGAGGAACTTGAGAATGTCCAGAAAAGGGTAGGCAGGGAGAATCCTGAAAACTTGACCCCATATCATATGGGGCTGAATGACTACTTGTCATATACACTGTAGTAAAAATTTGTTTCATTAGTGAGGTGTAGGGTTTCCACCTCTGGTGTTCACCTGATCCACCCAACTCTCACCTATGGCTTCTAAAACTGGAGCATGCAGAGTGGCCACATCTGGTAAATGCCTATGGTGAATTAGGAGGATGTCTCCCTCAAGTATGTAAAGGCATACTTTACTGATGAAATGGGCAGATGAGAATAATTTGTTCCATGGCCATCAAGGCACGTGAAGCAGGGGTTGTGGAGCGCTTAGAGCTTGGTTAGACATTGAAGATACCAAGGTCAGACACTGCATCTCGAGTCATTAACAGTTGTCTTGACTTCTGTCCTGCCACTGTGTTAAGATTCTTACAAAGTGCTAAGTAAGTGGAATTGAGGAGACAATGGTTAAATCTAGTTTGCATTGATTTAATCCTACAACAAATAATGGTTTCCTAGTGATATAATGATTGGTGTGTACTTAGTGTACAGCATATAAGCAAGAAGCTCTCAGGACCAGACACAGAAGCCCACTAGAAGCTCTCGGAGGAGGAGACAGATTCATTCCATCTTCCACCTTTGTGCTGGCTGGAGGCTGAAGCTGGCAGAGGCAAAGGACTAGTGGCAGGAGCTCTCAGAACCAAGAAGAAAGATAGGCCTCCAAAAAAGCTAACTGGGCCTAAGGAAGGAGACAAGACTTTGAAGGAGAAATAAAGGATTTGGACTTTAATCCCTGTCTGCACTTGTGATTATTGAATTGAAAGGAAGCCTCCCAAGAAACCTGCTCCCAGAGAACATAACACTTTAGAGAAGAATATTACATTTTGGCGCCTGAACGTGGGACCAAGAACCTTCATCCATGACACAGAAATTAGGGTAAGTACAACAAGGAAACTTTGTTAACAAAGGGCTAAAATAGTATTTCAGCTAAAATGGGAGAGTTGTTTAGAAAACGGTCTTCTTTTCCTCTTCAAGAAGAATGTGTCAAAAGCTTGATCAGACTGATAAAAAATCATGGTTTAATTGTAAATTGGGAGCAGATCACTGATCTTTTAAAAACTGTACAGTACACATCTCTGTGGTTCTCTAAGGAAAAAGAATTGGATCCAAATGAGTGGAAATTAGTAGGAGAGCAACTATGTCAATTCTACATTGAAAATGGACCTGACTCAATTTCCAAAGACACACTTAATACATATAATTTAATACAATTAGCTTTAAGAAATTATATAAGTGTTAGAATAAGAAAAAAGAAGAAAAAGAAGGAGGGGGATGGTCCCACTAAACTAGGTGAAAAGGATAAAGAATCAGATAAGAATGGAATTACGTACAATTCTGAGTGTGGTGCTTCACAGCAGGAGAAATCAGATCATTTTCCATCCCCTGACTAACTTCCCTCAATTAACCCTTCATGGGTGGAGGAAGAAGGAGGAGGCAAAGAGGCAGTAACACATCAACTCCTACTATGAAGCAGCCTATGACAAGATTGCAAAAAGCACTGCTTAAGGCAAAAAATAAAGGACAGGATGTATCTGATTTAATAAATGCATACCCTATGATTAAAGAGCTTGACTCTTCAGGTCAAAAAAGGAGAAGATACACTCCTTTTGATTTGGAAAAAATTAAGGTTTTTAAAAAGGCTTGCACTCTTTATGGGGCTACATCATCTTATGTGAAGATGTTACTAGAGAGTTTGGCTTATGAAATCCTAATCCCTAGTGATTGAAAATCCATAGCAAGGATATGTTTAGAACCTGGACAAAACTTGTTGTGGCTTTTGGAGTATCATGAATTATGTAGGATTCAAGCCCAAGGCAAAAGGCAAATAGGAGTTAATATACAAGTCACCTTTGACCAACTAGCAGGTGAAGGTCAATATACAGAGAACTCAGCACAAATTATCCCATAACAGTGTATGAGCAAACTGCTACTGCTGCAATAAAAGCTTGGGGTTCCTTCCCATGAAAGATGAAGGTAAAGCCTTCACAAAAACAGAGCAAGGTCCCAATGAACCCTTTGCGGATTTTATGGGACGTTTGCAAACAGCTGTCACAAGAATTTGTAATGTTCTTCTCTAAAATATAAAGTTCTCTGAGAGCAGGTTTCTTGGGGGGCTTCTGGGAACAGCCTTCATTTCAGTTCAATGTAATAACCCCCAATACAGCCAGGAGTTTAAGTCCAAATCCTTTATTTTTTCCTTTTGAGTCTTGTCTCCTTCCTTGGACCTGGTTAGCTTTCTTAGAGGCCTATCTCTCTCCTTGGTTCCTGCCACTAGTCCTTTGCCTCTGCCAGCTTCAGCCTCTAGCTCCCTCCGAGTCTCTAGCCAGCACAAAGATAGAATATGGAATGAATCTGACTCTGCCTCCAAGAGTGGGCGTGGGCTTCTGTCTTGTGAATCTCCTGGACTCCATCCTGGTTGAGGCTCCTAGCTTATATACGCTCAATTAAAGGTGTGAATCTTAAAGGTGTGAAAGGTGTGAACTCTAATAAGTACTAATATGCTCAATTAAAGGTGTGAAGCTTAAAGGTGTGAAAGGTGTGAACTCTAAATAAGTACTAAGTTCATTAGTGAACTAGAGAACTGTTAAGTACCGTGCTAAATTAGATAATTATTGTCTCTATCAATTTCAGTGACTTAGCACCTTCTAAGAATTCTAACAAGAACTATAGGAGAAAATGCAACTACAAGAATTATGATAAGACAACTGGCTAAGAAAAAGAGAAAAATCTGGAAACAAAGGAGAAGACCTAAGAACAAAATCTGCAGGAATCATTGGATTCCCTAACACAAGATAAGGCTGTTGAAGGACTTGAAAACCAGCAGAAATCATTGGATTCCTTGAGATGAAAAATTGTTGATGAGACTATTGCAAGACTTCAAAACTTGCAGGATTTATTGGATTCCTGGCACATGAACTAATGGACAATAGATTGCTTTTGGACTATTTCTAGGACTTATGGAGATGTATAATTCCTCATGTTGATTCATGCTATTTATTACATCACTACTAGCCTGTGTTATTATGTGCTTATGTAATTTATGTAATTATGTGTAATACCTCCCATATTGATTGATTTTTATACCTGTTTTAAGAGTGAGCCCCTTCAGAAACCCACTAATCTGATTTGATTTCTCATTTCCTTTAGTGTTTTCATTTCCCTTCCTGAGCAGTCAGGGAGGGCATGACCACTTCCTTTTATGGTGTTTTCACTCCTTTTTTGAGCAGTCAGGGAAGGCGTGATCACCTCTTTTGGGGGCTTTTCATCTCCTTGAGAAGTCAGGGAGGTCATGACCACCTATGTTCTAAATCAAAAGAAAGCGGGAGATGTTAAGATTCTTACAAGGTGCTAAGTAAGTGAAATTGAGAAGACAATGGTTAAATCTAGTTTAGCATTGATTTAGTCCTACAACAAATAATGGTTTCCTAGTGATATAATGATTGGTGTGTACTCAGTGTATAGCATATAAGCAAGAAGCTCCCAGGGCCAGACACAGAAGCCCGCTAGAAGCTTTTGGAGGAGGAGAAAGATTCATTCCATCTTCCACCTTTGTGCTAGCTGGAAGTTGAAGTCGACAGAGGCAAAGGACTAGCGGTAGGAGCTCTCAGATCCAAGGAGACAGGTAGGCCTCCAGAAAAGCTAACTGGGCCCAAGGAAGGAGACAAGACTTTGAAGGAGAAATAAAGGATTTGGACTTTAATCCCTGTCTGCGCTTGTGATTACCGAACTAAAAGGAAAGCTGCTCTCAGAAGTCTCCAAGAAACTTGCTCCCAGAGAACATTACACTTTAGAGAAGAATATTACACCACTGGACAATGATGGCTCTGGAAAAGAGAGTGAGGCTGATAACTTTTGTGCAATTCTGCCTCACTTATATCCAATGATATAATGAAAATTTTCATTCACAAATGAAAAAACATCATCATTCCATTTTACCTTTTCTACTCTCAAATCCCTGTGGTGATGAGTGGTGAGGAAGCAGCAGGGAGCTACAGTCACAAACTGTACACAGGCAGCCTGGGCCATAGGGTTGTCTTCTCACTGGAAGCAGCACTGGGATTTGGTAATCCTATGGGTGTCTGAGCAGCCTTTTAAGGATAGCACTGCTCATCTTCATGTATGAAAAAGGGCTAGAAAAGGTGCCCTAAAAATTGTCTACTTATGCAACCTTGGCCTGATTATCGTGGCAAGCAGAAATCCCACCTGCAGTTGAGACTTCAAAAAAATGTACAAAAACTTCTGAAAAGTTAATTCCAGTTACCATGTGCACATATTTATAGATGACACAAAATCCAATAGACCTGAAAGAACAGTTCTTGTTACAATAGAACTTGACAGATTTTACATCCAAATAGCAGCTCTGAGTAAAACAAGGTTGGCAAATGAAGGCTGGATAGTAGAAGCTGGATAAACATTTTTCTGAAATGGTTGAAGTGAAAGGGAGCACATGAAGCTGGTGTAGATTTCACAATCAAAACTAATCTAATAAACAAGCACAGATGCCTTCCAAAAGGAAAAAAAAATGATAGATTCACAACATGATTGCTAATTGCAAGAAAATAATGTCACCATCATCAGTGCCTATGCTCCCACCATGATGGATCCTGATGAGGTCAAAGAAAAATTTCATGAAGACCTGTAGATCCTCATCATCAGTGTGCCAAAAGATGACAAGTTTATAATTCTGGGCGACTTTATTATTAGAGTAGACTCAAGACTACCAGACATGGCTAGGAGTCCTTGGGAGGAATGGAGTTGGAAACAGTAACAGCAATGATCATTTACGATTGAAGACTTTAGCATCTCAAGATTTTTCCACCATCAACACTATATTCTATTTACCTAAATGCAATAAAACTTCATGGATGCAATCTCACAGCAAACATGGCATTTAACAGACTATATGATTGTTAAGAGACAGAATATGAGAGGGACCAAGGCAAATGTATGGTGCAGAATGTTGGACTGATTATAGACTTATCCTCCCCAAACTAAGTATTTGCATTCAACAAAAGTGGTGGCCCCAAGGCAAAAAGACTTACTAGAAGAATTAATGCCAAAAGATTAGAGAGCTTCTCTGAGAGTGAACAATTCGTTGCCAATTTGTAAGGTAAGTTGAGCCACACACAGTTGGCAACATTGGATCATAAAAGGAGTGGGCAGCTTTCAGAGATTTGGAGTACAGCACTATATTTGCTTATCTGCTCATCTGGTCAAAACATTCACAAACATCAAGATTGGTTTGATGAAAATGGGGGAAATTCAGAAACTACTAAATAGCAAAGGAGAACTCCACAAGCTGTACCAGCAGGATAGTTCATTCATCTCTAAGAAGGTAGGATTCAATTCAATTAAAAAGTAAAGTACAATCAAAACTTAGAGTTCTTGGCTCAATAAGAAAGCATATGAAATTCAGTTTTATTCTGATAGTAACTAATAAGTATGGCACTATCAGCACTGAGTTGAGATGCACTATAGTGCATCTCAACTCAGTGCTGATAGTGCCACACTGATTAGTAATAAAGATATAATCTTAGAGAGATGGGCTGGACACTTTGATAGTGTTTTCAACAGACCATCATTAATCAATGCTGAAGCTACTGTTTACTTCATGTTGAAACCAATCACTTCCTAGCTGAAATTCTAACTGAAAAAGAGATTTTGAATTCTATTAGGTATTCAGGTGCTGATTTTATTCCAGCTGAGATTTACAAGGTGGGGAGGAGGGGTCCATTGCTTATACAAAAATTGACTGAAATTTTCCAAATTATATGGCAGGACAAAGTTATTCCCCAGGAGTTCAAGGATACCTCCATTGTCCCTTTTTATAAAAGTAAAGGGAAGAGATTGTCCTGTAACAATCACAGTAAAGGTCTTTCTCTTAGTCATTATTGGCAAGATTCTTGCTAGAGTCCTCCTTTAACAGGCTGACCCTAGACTTGGGAAAAAAAGTCATCTACCTGAGAATCAGTCCGGCTTTAGAAGGGGCCAAGGAACAGTCGATATGGTGTCTTCTACCTGACAATTCCAGGAAAAATGCCAGGAGCAGAAGAGAAGTCTGTATACAATATTTGTAGATCTGGCCAAGGCCTTTGAAACTATCAGGAGTGAGACCTATCAAAATTTGGTTGCCAGAGAAGTTCATCAACACAGTACACCAATTTCATGATGGCATAATGCTCTTGAGCTTTCCCAGTGACTTATGGAGTGAAGCAAGGCCATATGCTTGCTTCCATGCTTTTTAGCATGACGTTTTCCGCCATGTTATCAAATGCTTTCAATGAGGATAAACATGGAATTAAAGTCAGCTGCTGCACTGATGGTATATTCTTCAATTTGAAAAGACCACAAGCTAAAACTAAAGTGAAGGGAGTGTTATGTATGATTTTTTTATTTCAGATGATTGTGTACTCAATGTAGCCTCCAAAGCTGAAATGCAATAAAGTATGGATCAGTTTTCTAATGCTTGTGCTAATTTTGGCCTAACAATTTACACCAAGAAACAAGTCCTCTATCACCCAGTACCACACTATCCATACATGAAACCATCAGTTGCAGCAAATAGTGAGGTTTTGAATGCTTTGGATAAGTTCTCTTACCTTGGCAGTATATTTTCCAAAAGTGTGCACAGTGATAATGAGATTGACATACACACATTGCCAAAGCTAGCTCAGTGTTTGGGTGATTCTAAAGGAAAGTGTGGGAGAGGAGAGGTATTAGGTTGACTACTAAAGTAAAGGTCTACAGAGCTGTTATGCTGACCTCATTATACACCTGTGAAATCTAAATAATATACCAGCACCAGGAAATTGAATTGCTTCCATTTGAATTGTCTTAGGAAGATTCTGAAGATCACCTGGCAGGATGACATCCGAGACACTGAGGTCCTTTTTTTAAACTAAATTGCTAAGTATTCCAACTCTATTTATGAGAGGACAAACCTGTCGGGCTGGCCACATTGTTCGAATGCCAAAAGTACATTTGCCAAAACGATTACTTAGGAAGAACTTAAACAAGGCAAGCTCTCACAAAATGTCAAAAATCCAATAAAAGGACATCCTCAAGATCACTCTTAAGAACTTTAAAATTGATTGTATGACATGGGAGGCAGTAGGACAGGAATGCCTGTATGGCATGCCCTCTTCAGAAGGTGCTGTCCTCTATGAGCAAAACAGAATTGAATTAACTCAGAATAAACATGAGATATGCAACATTAGAAAATCTACCCCAAATATTCAGAGACTATTTGTGTCCAACCTGTGGCTGAGCATTCCGAGCTTGTACTGATCTGATCAGCCACAGTCAGTCCCATTATAACTTGACTTAGATAGTGATGTCATTTTGATCTTCTTTGAAAATGAAGAACAACAACCACCTTTCCTCAGTGCTTAGCACAATGCTTGGAACACAGTGAGTACTTTAAAAATGTTTATTGGCTGACTACTGGTTGATCTAGATGACAATTAAGACCACTTCCAACTGAACCTGTGATTTTGTGATTCTGCCATGAAGGAGTAAGCTCTGTAGATCCTACCAAGATGTCCTAATAGGGGTTCAATGACAGATGTCATCTAAGATACAGTGAAACTTAGTTCATAGAAGTTCATAATTCCTCTAAGACAAAAGCATGTATGTATATACATACATACACACACACACACACACACATACCCTCTCCACATACACACACACGTACACAAACACACATATATTATAATCTATTTCAGGAACAGAGAAGATGGAGTTCTACAAGCATTTTTTTTTTTTTTTGCAGGTATCAAAAGATTTTATTTTATTTTTAATTTAATTTTTTTAAAACACACATTGCTTTATGAATCATGTTGGGAGAGAAAAATCAGAGCAATAGGGAAAACCTATGGGAGAGATTAAAAAACAAAACAAAACAGAAAAAAGAAGTGAACATAGCATGTGTTGATTCACATTGTCTCCTTAATTCTTTTTCTGGATGTAGATGGCATTTTCTGTCCAAAGTCTATTGGGATTGCTTTGGATCACTAAATTACTGAGAAGAAGCCATAGTTGATCATAGCACATTCTTGTTGTTATTGTGTACAATGTATTCTTGGTTCTGTTTGTTTCACTCAGCATCTGTTCATGTAAATCTTTCATGGCCTTTCTAAAATCAGTGTGTTGTCATTTTTTAATGGTATATTAATATTCCATTACCTTCATATACCACAACTTGTTAAGTCATTCCCCAATTTATGGGTATCTATTGATTTTCCAATTCTTTGCTACCACAAAAAGAGCTGCCACAAACATTTTGCACATGTGGGTCCTTTCCCCTCCTTGATTTCCTTGGGATACACACCCAGTAGTGGCACTGCTGGATTAAAGGGTATGTGCAGTTTGATAGCTTTTTGGGCATAGCTGCTCTCCAGAATGGTTGGATCAGTTCACAACTCCACTGATAATGCATCAGTGTCCCAGTTTTCCCACATCCCCTCCAACATTTATCATTATTTTTTCCTATTGTCTTAGCCAATCTGAAAGGTATGAGGTGATGTCTCAGAGTTGTTTTAACTTTCATTTCTCTAATCAATAGTACTTTAGAGCATTTTTTCATATGAACATAGAGGACTTTAATTTCATCATCTGAAAAGTCTGTTCATATCCTTTGACCATTTATCAATAGGAGAAGCAATACAAATCTGAAGAAAATTCACTACAAAAAAGAAAAGCAGTACTAGTATCCATCAAAAAATATAGTGGTTAACTGTTAACTCTGGGATAAAATATAAATTCCTTAAGCTATCAGTGAATTCCTTCACAATCTAATCTCAATCTAATTTTCTATCTTTATTTCCCTTTTATACATTTTTATCTTTTAATAAAACTCAATGCCTAGTTGCCTAGTTGTTCCCCAAACTCAACATAACCTCTTCCACTATTTCTCATATCAGGAATGAATCCCTTTGTCATATCCACCTGTCAAAATTACCATTTTCTTTTAAAAGGTCTCATATTTATTAAGCACTTAATTATGTATATAGCATTGTGATTAAGGTAGCACAATCAAATGCTACATTTGTCTCTTACATACAAGTATTTACCATCTAGTTTGTTTGACAAAACTTAAAATCAAAGTAGCAAATTTTAAGGTCCCATTTTGTAAGTTATTTCCTTTCTGTGGGCCTGTCTTATTTGTAAAATAGGATTGGATGGATTATCTCTAAAGTCCTTCTGGTTCTCACATTTTAAAATTCTATGTGTCAAGTGAATGGTAATGATGAATACTACATGATTTTGAAGGAGGAAGAAATCATTCTGGAACAGTATGGTAATAGAAAGCTTAATAAAGGTCCCAGAAATGGAGCATCCCTTTGATATTACAGAGTCCAAAATTTGACCAAGAAGGAGGATAACTACTTTTTCCCTTTCCACACTGCCCATCCTATGAGCCTCAAGACAAAAGTTAAAATTGTTAGTTGCTATAGAGCCTTTTATGATGAACTTGTATATGGACTTAAAATTATTTTTATAATTTTAGGGGAAAACTGTCATTTTTTTTTCTTTCAGGTAAGTAACATACTAAAATAATACTAAACAGAGGAATGAATGCTTAATGTGATCAGTTCTGAAAGACTGATTTGGAAGGATGATTTTAGCAACAAGTTGAAGCCTCACAAATGGAGAAAGAGAAAGAGAAAGACATGCTATATAAAAAGAACAAGAACAAAGCAAAGTTTTATGACAACGCAGAATGATTGGGTAAAGTGTCTGTGAAAGCAAATCATAAGAAATTGGGTTGTTGAGATGGTGGGAAGGAATCTGAAGAAGGAAGAAAGAGGAGGAGGAGGCTAGCATTTATATAGCACCAAATCTATATGTCATCTAATTTGATCCTCACCCCAATCATAGGAGGTGGGGCTGTTATTATCCCCATTTTACAGTTATTAGAAAACTGAGGCAAACAAAGGTTAAGTGACTTGCCAGAATCACACAACTAGCAAGTATTTGAAGCTAGATCTGAATTCACTCATCTGGACTCATTAGCTAATGGGAAATCATTGCAGGTTCTTTAAGAGTCATCATGAAAATATTTGAGGAAACTTGGCTTTAGCAACTCTTAACATACTAAATCAAAGTAAAATGAGAAAGAGAGTAAGGAAAATAAGTTGTCTTGCTTCCAGGGTGCTAGAATGAGATATGCCTTGACTTAATTAAAGTGGTGGACAAGGAAACAATGTAAAGGAAGAAACTAGTCATATCTTTGGGTGAGTCCATGCATAGACAATAAAGATTTTTTGTTCTCTGATATTTTCCCCAATTCATTGCTTATTTGCTTTTACCCTTTTTTTTTCTTTTTAGTACTAAATTCTTTTATTAGGTAGCCTTCTTTAAACCTTAGGATCTTGGGAAATACTGGCTAGATTAGAGGTTTTTCTTTGGTTTCTAAAAAGCACAAAGACACATCACAAAGTTTTGGGAGAGATCTGTTTCTCCTTAAGCAAAAACAAATAGAAAAGAATACAGTAAGAAAACTTAAGATTATGGGTCGCATTCAAAGAGCCATTAAATTACTTAAAAAGCAGTAGAATGGCACTTGTATAGCTCCATCCTGGCACAGATGTAACAAAAGTGCATTATTACAGCAATGACTCTGACACAAAGCACAGGGATGAAATCTTGTAGTTGTGCCTTTGGGCACCCTTACAAGCCCTATATAGCTTGTATAGTTAAACAGGAAAATGCTAAAGAATGATTCAAGGGATACAAAAAAAAAAAAAAAAAAGCAGAAAATAAAAAGAATTAGTAAACAATCTACATGCAGCTATAGTCATTTAAGTCAGATCACTACAGAGAAAGTCTCTTAAGTGCAAATCTTTCTTATTGCAGCGGTTTCTTTCAGTGGCACATGAAACAGCAATGATAACAGACTCAAAAAAAAAAAAAAAACTTTGAAATAAAGTTAAAAGATACATGTAACTTAAAACTAACATCTTTTCCTACACAGAAAGGTTAAATTGTAGGGTTGACATTTGCATTTGTTACATTGTCAACGCTTCCTGCCTATCAGCCTACATACAAACAATATCTAAAGATGTCATCTACATATTTATACCAAAGGAGCTTACGAACAGGACCTGTCAGTATATTTTAACACCCTTCGGAAACATCAGCTTTCATCAGGTGTAAACACAACATGTTTAATTTATTAGTTTGGTTTTAATATAAAAAGTTGACAATCACATGTCACTACAACTATTGATAAGGTAAATAAGGACTACAGGAAAATGTCAAAAAGTTATTGAAATATTTGCCAGCATTCTCTACATCAAATTGTGTTTATCGGCTTATCCCTGCCAATGAATATGTCATGTTTCTCTTTACATGGCTATTTCTGAAAGGATGTACCCAATGGTGCATTTCAGAAATCTCATTCCTAAATCATCTTAATTCTCAGGTCTAAGAAATGTAAAAGTAGCCAGGACAGAGTAAATGCATATTTAAATGCATGCATCATCATTTCACTAAACTAAGTTAAACAGAAATTCATACAGTTCACAGTAGATTCAACTTCTCAGTTAGGAAACATTTCTCACAAGCACACTGCCAATTGTTAACTATTCTTACCATAGCAGTGTTCCCTTTAAGCAAGGCAATATATTTCAAACTTTAAACTGATGGTCTCATGATTCAAACTAACAGCAAACAAGACACTGAGCAACTGATATATTCAGAAATTATTAGCACAATGGTGAACAGAAAGATGGAAGATTCAATCCCTAATCTTAAAGAGTTTATGATATAAGTGTATTATCAAAATATAAATATGAGAATCAATTAAAGAACCATTCTAAACATAACATATAAACGGGAGAAAGTAAGAGACGCAGGCAGTATATAGGAAATTCAAAGAAGAAAATAATTATAGGTTGAGGTCAGTTAGGAAAGATTTTATAAAGAAAGTGAATGTTGAGCTGTTGCAATAGGACGACATTCATATATTGCTTTAAGTCTTACAAAGCATTTTCATCACAACCACCACCCAAGCGGGAAGGTTGTTTTTTTTGTTGTTGTTATTCACTCATTTGAAGTGGGAGTTAAAAGTTGATTTTACCACAATAAGAAAAATTTTCTTTCACTTAAATGCATGAGATGACTCAGTGAATGATAATTCTGTTTTTCTCTGGCTAATCTGTGTGAATATCTTTTTTTAGTGGGGTACTCATTTCAAAGAGTATCTCAAAGAATTTTCTTTTTAACCATTCTCCATTATATATGTTAAAACACAAATAGGTTAGAGACCTCTGTGAGTTCTCTCAGTTTAAATTTCTCAAAGCTCATATGATAATACATATATATATATATATATATATACATATTGTATACACACACACACACACACACACACACACACACACACACACATTTAAACTATCCATCATTTTCTTTTAGGTCTTTAATTAGCCATTCATGTCCTGAAGATCAATTTTCTTCAATCTTAAGCAACAGTCATCATAGATCAAAATAAAAATGCTTTCCATCCACCACTACCTTCATCTAAATACCATAGCTCTTTAATATTCAGAATAATAGGAAATTTCTTCAACTACTTACCTATAAAGGACAGCATATCCTGCATCCTAACAACTAACACCTGCAAAGAAAAGATACCTAATTTGGCAGTATTTTTTGCAAAAACACAATCATATTCACAGGCTTTGTGATATCCATTGACCTATATGCATAGAAATAACAGTTCTCATTATAGGTGAATATATTTTTATATACATAGATGTTGGTAAAATTCCTTTTGCAAATTTAATTTTAATATCAGCATCATGCTATTTTAAAATATATTTTCTAAGTGCTAACAACACTACAAAACAATAGCAAATACCACAAAGGATAGGAAGATAATTCTTAAAAACTACTTAGACATAATAATGGTATGCAAACATGGTTGGTATTGGGCTAACCCTGCCCAACATATGCATATGTCCTTTCTCTACCCTTGCCTGTCTTTTTTTTTGGTTTCTCTCTTTTCCTTTTGCTTTATCTCCCTCCCCTTTTTTTTTTCTTTTTGCCTCTTCTTTGTCTGGGTTTCAGGTCCAATGGGGACCTTCATGAGATACTTAAAGAGTAGCAAAGTCAGAAAGGTTGGTGGTTCATGATTTAGAAGCCAGTTTTCAAAATGATGGATTCTAGGAGACAAAGCATTTCAAAACAAGTATTACAAAAGTGTTATTAGTGCTTTCCACAGTGACTTCTTTTTTAAAATTTAATTTTTAGAATAAAACAAGAATTTCCATGACAAAGCACAATAAAATAAGATTGTACATGAAATTGAAAGTCTATTTCTTCCAAATATACAGAAAGATTATTATGTAAATTTCCTTTATCCCTTTTTTCTCCCCTTCACCCCTAGAGATGCTACATTATACATATGTATATATGTATATGTATATGTAAAATTATTCTATACATTCTTCTGTATATCACTTCTTTCTCTATATAGCTTCTTCACATGTATTTTATAGTTAATTTGGCATTTATAATAGACAAATTAATTTATTTGCTCAGTCATTCTTAAAGCAATACTCTTGTTACTATATATGGTATTTTCTTGATTCTGCTCATTTCACTCTTCATTGTTTCATGTAATTCTTTCCATGTTTTTCTAAGATCACTGAGTTCATCATTTCTTATATTACAGTAACATTCCATCCCAATCATATAGCACAACTTGTTCAATCATTCCCCAACTATTAGACAGCCCTGAAATTTCCATTTCTTTGCCAATACAAAAAGAACTGCTATAAATATTTTAAAACATATAGGTTCTTCTCCTTTTCCCCCAATTATCTTTGGAAATAGGCCAAATAGTGTGATATAGCTGGGTCAAAGGGCACAGACAACTTAATAACTATTTGGGCATTACTTCCACAATGCTCTCCAGAATGGAGGGATCAGTACACAATTCCATCAACAAGATTTACTGTCCCAATTCTTCAACACTCTTTTCAACATTTGTCACTTTCCCCATCTATCATTTCAGCCAATCTAGTAAATGTAAAATGATTATCTCAAAGTTGTTTTAAATTGCATTTCTCTAACCAATAATGATCTAGAACATTTTTACATGACTAAATATTGGAAAATAATGACTTCTAAGGGGCATCTTAAAATTGACTCGTGAAAAACATCCATCTATGTTGTAGTTGTAGAAAAATATTTATCAATATTCATGTCATTAATTATAGCAGCACAAAAAATTACTCTTTAGAATAAAAAAAAAACTCTGGTATAAAATAGTTAAAATGTTTTTGTTCTTAGAATTTTTTCCCATGCATCTATGATCTATAGAATTCATAACCTACTTGAGGCCTTTCTAGCATTCCAGTTGCCCTTCAAAAGCCCAATGTCACCTCTATTGCATGATGGAACCATAAGAGGATTATTTGAAGGAAACTCCAAAATTAGGCACATTTTCAATGACTATTTGAACTACTTTGGCGTCTGTGATATAGCTAAGTGGAACAGTGGAAAGAGCACTAGGCTTTAAGTCAAAAACAGCTAGGTTAAAATTCAATCTTAGATATATACTATCTGTAACCTCTATCTGTCTCAGTTTCTCCAACTGGGTTGTTGCGAGGATCAAATGAGACAATATTTATAAATTTCATGGCACAGTACCTGGCACATAGTATGTGCTAAATAAATCCTTATTCCAGGGCAGCTAGTTAGTGAAACGGATAGAGTACCAGCCCTTAAGTCAGGAGGACCAGAGTTCAAATTTGTTCTCAAACACTTAACTCTTCCTGGCTGTGTGACCCTGGGCAAGTCACTTAACCCTAACTGCAGCCTCAGAAAAAGAAAATAATAAAAATAAATGTTCATTCCATCCATCCATCTGTGGTCCCTCCTCTATCATAACAATCATAGAGTAGTACCATTTGTCAAAAGCAGTCTCTGATTAAAAGTAGGATGATAGATAGAATACCTTCTCAGTCAACCAATAAATAATTATTGGCACAATAAATAATGCCAATTATGTGCCAGGAACTGTGCTAAATACTAAAGATGCAAAGAAAGATAAAATGACAGATCATTTTCAAGATGCTCACAGTCTAAAGGGGAAGAAAACATGTAAGTAACTATGTACAAACATACTATAAAACAAGATAAATTGGAAATAATACACAGAAGGAAGACTTTAGAATTAAGGAAACATGGAAAAGGATTCCTGTAAAAGGTTGCATTTTAGCTGGAATTTGGAAGAAGCTAAGAAATAGAGATGAGGGAGGGAAACATTCAAAACATGAGGGGGACAGTCAGAGAAAATCAGAACTGGGAGATAGAGTTAAAGAAATGGAGTGTTTTATTTTGGGAACAACAAGAAGGTCAATGTCACCACATATGTGAGTACTAGGAGTTTGGGCTGGTGAATGGGAAGTGGAGTGCAAGATGTAAAAAGATTAGAAAGGTAAATACAATATCCTTGTCCCTGATCAAATGAGATACTATTTGTGAAGTGTTTAGTACAATGCCGGGCACATAGCAAGCCTTGATAAATATCTGTTCCCTTTCCAACCTCACTGTGTCCTCATTGGCAAAAACTTGTTTAAGTTTATATGCACGGATAATTCTGTTTTCTCAGTATTCTATTTTTTCAGGATTTAGAAAATTTGTAATGAAAATTTTTGAAATGTACAAAAATGTCTAATTCAGGAAGAAATTGGACAAACTATTAATCAATCAAAAAAAAATTTCATCAAGTACTAAAGAAATTTTAGAAAAAAAAAAAGGCTCAATTACCTTACCTTGAATGATAGTTTAAAAAAAAAAATGATACTTTAAAAATAAGTAGTGTTTAGCACATACCACGTATCAGTGTCTTTTTAAAATTTCTGTAGACTAACAATTTAAAAAATGATTTTATGATTTCATATATATCACTAGCAAATTGACATAAGCCTTAAGTTATAACAAGTTAGAAATTGTCCAATTTTACAACAAAAGAAACTTCAATTCTATACCTCTATACTCCGACCCTACCTTCTTTTTAAAAAAAGAAAGAAAAAGAAAAAGAAATCCTCTAGTAACTCTACTATCAAGTTGTAAGATTTCTTCCTCCACCCCCTGCACAAATGCACAGCTATCATCATTTGGAACCAAGTGGATTTTCTCTCTTTCTCTCTGCTCCAAATTCACTAGGCTTACTGCCAAGAGAAAGTACTGACACAAGGGAGGCAAAGAGCAATTTCTGTAGAGATCAATGAAGATGTTGACCATAACAGAATTCTATTTATCTATCACGTCTAGTGCTTTTTCCTTTCTGATTCGAGATTACTGGAGATTTCTGGACAATCCATGTGCAAGAAAAAGCAAGAAGTTACTAACAATTTTGTCATAATAGTGGGAGGGAAAAAAAACACACACACCAAAAAAACCCTCTTCCCAATTGAACACACAGACAACTTTTGTTAACTTTCATTAAGGGAAATAGAGTGCCTGCTTTTAAGGTGGCCAAAAACTGCATATCAAGAAATGGAAAATTCACATGAAGAAGGTCCACTGGCACTGGTTTAAGGTAAGAGACCAAAAGCATAAACTAGTTAATTTTTGGCTAACAATAAGAAGTCTAGACTTTGTTTTTTTATTTTTAAATTTCTGGTTCTGATTCTCAAACAACAAGCAAACTAAAAGTGTCAGAAGTTTCATTGTATAATGAGAATTGTTATTCTTATCAAGGATGTGGCTCTATTTTTTAAAAACCACCAAAGGGTATTTATCAGCAAATTAATGTCAGATTATCAGCAAATTTATATTTAAAATATTTTAATATATAATAAGCAAAAAGATAAATATCACATAATATACTGGATTTTGCCAGCATTTCTCACATGTTGACTTTTTTTTTTTATGGGCACAATGATTTGAAGGGAAAAATATTATTCAAAACCATATGGAAGTCAATACTTCCACTGATTAAAAAATGTCAATTTCCAGTATCTAAACGGCACTAAGCCTCCCAAAGTAATGCTCATTTCATTGAAGGAAAAAGACTCTCACCACCTGTTTCATTCTTCTTTTCTTCCAAATGTTATTCCACATCAACAGTCAAACACCCTCTTTATTTGTTTTTGAAGTAGAAATTCATTTGAAGTAGAAGGGTATTTATTTTATCAGTAATGGTTTGACTGAAATTGTTTTAACTTTAGCTATATTAATTCCAGTTCTTTAGTATATCCTTATGTCTAGAGTATATGTATGCTTTTGTTTATCTGAAATAACATTTTCAGGCTAAGACAGTGTAATAAAAAATTTTAATTACAGATTTGAAAAAAGTAACATAACCAATTCCTTGAGGGCATTAATCATAACTTTTAAGTATTGTAGTATAAACTAACCTTTCCCAACTTCTGTAAATGAATACTCTTTGACTAATCCAGGGAGATTAACTGATTTATTAATTTATTTAGAGAATTTTAATTTCCTTCATTTGCTTCTAGTATCACTTGCAGGGAGTTGATTAACATAATAGATAAGCATAAAAATATATGTATGATTAAGACTATATCAAAGATTTATGATTACATTTCACTTATGGTATTATCTCAGATTTAGGCACCACACCTTCTATTTACTTAGTTAATATTGGGTAATGAAAACCAATTATAATGGGCAAGCTTTAAGTTATCTTTCTAAAGCGATCAATTAATCTACTACATCATATACTAACTTTAGGAAATGATTCTATTTTCTTAGAAACACTTGGCTATGTTAAACAGAATGGCTTTTAATAGGAATGTGAGTAAAATAGTAAGACTAAAAGGGTAGAAAAAAAGAAATAAGCCAGTTAATCTCTTAGTGTTAGGAACAAGTATTTCAACTACTAATTCCCAAATTATCCTGTTTTTTAGGATGAGGGAAACTGAGGGGTGGAGAAGGGAGAGTCAGAAGAAAGATTACAAACCAGAACAGTATCATGTATATTAACAGATCTAGAGGAAAGATGTTTTCATTTCATTCCTCCAAACCTCAGGTTAAGAAGAAAATCCCCAAAGATGGGTATTTGATAGATCTATTTAAAGTTCTAAATGACTTGGACTCTGAAGATATTAAACCATTATGAATATGTTACATCTCTCCAAAAATATTGTCTTTTTCTACTAGCACATCTTAATCATTGCATACCTCATTTACAGTACATTTAAACACTAAGAAATACACCTTCAAAAAGCCCAGGAAAATATGTTTCTAGCTAATTTTAACGACTGTGAAGGGGTAAAATATCTTGTAACCAAGATAAAGATTAAGAAAAACTAGTCTGTTGTCAACTTGAAAATGACTTAAGAAGAGTTCTATCACAAAATAGAATGGTCAATATTTCATGGGTGTGTACATCACAACCAATCAATAAATGCTTTCTCATTCTAGGCAAATTCTCCTTGTTCTCCCACAGGTTCTTCACAGAGGATACATCTAAAATCCCAAAGGTCTTTTTCTAGGTGTTTTTACATTTTATGAAAATCAACACAACACTTAGATTGTCCATCTCAGATTGGAAAGAAAGTAGAACCACTACATGTGGAACCACAAATGAAAAAAAAAATTCAATAGAAATTAAAATAACCAAATAGTAGATTTGAATTGAGAAGGGGATTTGAGGTTTCATGTTCTAGTCCCTGAATGCATTGCTAGGCATTTCAATCACAAGATCCTCCCCCCATTTCCTATCATGTGTACCTCTTAATATTTCTCAAAGCATTTGTATACTTGTTATCGTATTTAGGTAATGTCCTGTTAACTGCATCAAAATGCAGATAGTTTAAGACATTTAGATACATCAACAATGAAAATTATCATTTTAAACATTAGAAAAGTTTTAAAGAAAAATCACTGCAGTACTATATAGTTAGTCATTTCAAGACAATGCCAAATGTCACGAAATAGAAGTTTTTAAAAAATTAAATCTGAGTTCCTTCTTTCAGAGTCCTAATTCAGTTCCAGGTCAAAAATATTTTCAAATCTCTTCTGATGGACTACTTAACTTCAAAAAATATTTGGTATACAAGAAGATTCTGAGATGATCAACTCCGATAGTCATTGTTCTTTTAAACAATGAGGTGATTCAGGCCAATTCCAATAGACTTGTGATGGAGAGAGCCATCTGCACTCAGAGAAAGGACTGTAGGGACTGAATGTGGATCATAACATAGTATTTTCATCAAATTTTTTCTTGCTGTTTGCTTAATTTTTGTTTACTTTCTCAATTTTTCCCTTTTTGATCTGATTTTTCTTGTGCAATTTGATAATTGTGGAAATAGGTAGAGAAGAATTGCACATGTTTATCCTATACTGAATTACTTGCTATCTAGAGGAAGGGGGGAGGAAGGAAGGGAGAAAAATTTGTAACACAAGGTTTTGCAAGGGTGAATGTTGAAAACTATGCATATATTTTGAAAATAAAAGGCTAAAAATAAATAAATATTTGCTACAAGAAAATTTCAGTATAATAAAATTTGTATGCCCTCTAAAAATTTATCCTAATAGGATATAACCTATAAAGGCTTCTGCCACATTGTAGAGGGTTGGGACCATAAGAATTTATAAAATTAATTGTTTTCACAGTCACTTGCTTCCTGACAATCTACATCAAAACACTTATGCATTACAGGGTCATACTAAGCAAAGGCTTTTAAACTATGACCTGATGGACTTTTGAAAAGAAAGCCAAAAAAGCAATTTGAGCAAAATGTTTGTTACTGTGTGGGTTTTTTTTTTTTTTAAGGGCTGCTTTTTTTTTTTTTCCATTTATGGTAGCAAAAGAATAAAAAGTCAAACTGTAATTCTAAGGAATAAATGAGATTATACATATTTAATTTCCTAACAGGCCTACAAAAACGTGGGTCCTAAAGATCATCAGAAAAGTCCTTCTCACTAAACCTTTCCCATCCCCAGTCTGACTTATTATATATAAAGGAAACAAATGGTGATGCAAAAATCTTCAACTACAATGACACAAGTTTAAAAAAAACCTTCACCTTCTATATGGATAATTCACAGTCATCTGAACCTATTGAATCCTCCTTAAAGGAAGCCACAAACTATTAAATAAATCCTTGATTTGTTTTGTTTTGTTTTATGTGATTACTGATCAGTACACAGTAAAAAGCGCATTAAAAAAACAAACTTGAAAAAGCTCACTAAAAAGAAAGGGAAGCAAAAACTCCAAGCCACTAATGTTCATTTCCATTTCTAATCACACTACTAATCATGGCTTCCCACAAGAGGTATGCCAGTCACAAAGGTTTATAAACCGATAGGATTTCTTTTTTTTTTTTTTTTTTTATTTAATAGCCTTTTATTTACAGGATATATACATGGGTAACTTTACAGCATTAACAATTGCCAAACCTCTTGTTCCAATTTTTCACCTCTTACTCCCCCACCCCCTCCCCTAGATGGCAGGATGACCAGTAGATGTTAAATATATTAAAATATAAATTAGATACACAATAAGTATACATGACCAAAACGTTATTTTGCTGTACAAAAAGAATCAGACTCTGAAATATTGTACAATTAGCTTGTGAAGGAAATCAAAAATGCAGGTGTGCATAAATATAGGGATTGGGAATTCAATGTAATGGTTTTTAGTCATCTCCCAGAGTTCTTTTTCTGGGCATAGCTAAACCGATAGGATTTCAAAGAAAAGAGCTTAAAAATATATATTATTTTGTTCTACATGATTCTTGATAGAGACACAGAATTTAGAACTAGAAAGGCCTTACTTATAATATGCTCTACCTCTCTTATCATTAATAGAAAACTGAGGACTAGAGAGGAAAAGGGACTTACCTACAATGATACAAATAGTAGCAGAGCCAGGATTCAAACATAGACCCTCTGGGGCCAAATCCACTACTCAACCTCACTGTGGCAACATGATCACTAGAAAGTAGGAAGCACAGAGTGCATTATTTTTTATAGAATCAAACACCCTCTAAGCAGTCCAAAAATGTCATATAATGTCATCATAAAAGTCCTATTCTGAGTCCTCTTGACGGTGTGCTGATCCTAGGATCTAGAAGATTATGCTAGGACAGTGCAAGGTCTTGATAATTCTACTCAGTGAAAAAGCAGTGAGTTGTGTGTCTGTTGTCCAAAGTCTACCCTAAATAAGTCTGGAGAAATATGACATTAGAAATCTAGCTAACAGAAGATGAAACTTTTCAATCTCAGAAACTTGAGCAACCTTGTCAGTTAGGGAGCATAGGGATTTTAATTTGCATCAGAAGAAGAAACAACCCATGTGTGATAAAATCACAGGTTAAATCATGGCTCCAGGAAGTATAAGACTTAGCAATGACATGTTAGCTTTATATTTCAATATTATATGAATAAATCATTACTCAGAATAAAGATGTCATTTTTCAATCAATTAAATGATTTCATTCCCAGTAAATATAATTTCACACATAGGAAACAAGCAGGACTCAAATGCATAAACTACTTTTCTTATAAATTAGCTCTTTACTCAATATGGCATGGAGTTGACCCTAGGTTCTTGAAGGATGTCAAAGATCACACGCTCTGACAGGTCCTATAGCAAGCAAGCAAAGCTTCTAGAATCAGCCAAGCCATAGACATTATCCTGTGAGGTCTGGCCTAGCTAAATCCAGGGTCATTCATCATCATCACAAAGTTGACCACTAAGCAAAAGAATTTTTTGGAAATAAAAAAATGAATTAGAACTGCCTATTAAAGCATCAGAACCAAAGTTGAGAATTGCAAATCTGCATTGTAAAAGAAATACCCACACTACTAAAACCATGGATCTTTTGAACTGTTCAAGTACAGAAGCAAATAAGATAGAAGGAGCAGCATGGAATACTAGATAATGTATTACTCTTGGATTAAGTCAAGCCAATTCAATAAGCATATAGGGCTTGCTATATGCCAGGCGTTGTGCTAAATTCTGGGGATACCAAGGAAGGCAAAAACAGTCTCTTTCTTCGAAGAGATAAATGTATGTTGGTGGGTGGGCAAATAACTATGTATATGCAAGATATGTATAGTTTAAATAGGAGGAAATCTCAGAGGAAAATCATCAGCAAAAAAAAAAAAAGGGGGACCAAGAAAGTCTTCTTGTAAATGGTGTGACTTTAGGTGAAATTTTAAAAAGCCAGAGAAAGGAGTAGGACAAGAGGAAGGGGAACATTGTTGGCATAGAAGATAATCAGTGAAAATACACTCAGGAGATGTCTTGTATGAGGAACAATTAGAAAGCCAGTATTAGGAATACCTAAATTCAAACTCAATCTCTGACACTAGCTATCTGACCACATGCAAGGCATTAGTCTAAGGCTCAATTCCCTAATCTATAAAATGGGAATAACAAGACCTCACCCGGTTATAAGAAAGAGTGAAATGAGATAATGTATGTCAACTGCTTGACATGAATTTAAATATCATTTGTTACATATGGATACATACCCCCTATACACACACTTATTAAACACTACCACCCACCATCACTCTTGACTATTACTGTTAGCAAAATTAAACAGAAGTCTGATCAATCCAATGAAAGGATTCGTTTTTCCAGAATATCACACTCTATTTTCAACTAACGGGGAGTTTATAAATAATCAGCAAAAAGTTCACCATTTGTGAGCAAACAACTTAACCTTAAAAACAAGGCTATTTTTGACTATGGCAATTAGTCTCTTCATGTTCCAAACACCAAATAACATTTTCCCATTAATTTTTAAACCAATGTGGCTTTAACTTAAAATAAACTGTACATCAAAAGAATGGAAAATAAACAGCCAAGGAACACAATTTGACGAATTGGATTTATTTAGTTTATTTATCTAAACAGGGTCCATTGGATCTCTTTAATAGGCTGACAGTTGCACTGGGCTGGTTAATAAAACATTCAACACAGTATCTTCAGCCAATATAGAAATGCAAATCCCACTAGAAATATTTTATTCATGAGGCAGTAATTTCAGTTACTACCAAAGTTAAAAAAAAGAGAAAGAAAAGAAAAAGAAAAAAAAAGGGGGCTGTGCAAACAAACACTGCCATCTAGTGATGAACGCTTGACTCACATCTGTACCTGACACATAAATAGGCTCTCAAAATCTCTAACTTTGCCTTTTTGCCTTCACTTTCTTCCTAGTTAAGAACAGAATGGCTAGGGGAAAATGGGAGAGAAAAAAAGCCCATCAAATTACTAATTAATTTTTGAGAAGCTTGAGAATCAAGATGGATCATCTTCAAGACCACATGGCACATTGATGATCTCATTATCATTCCCTAATTCTTACTCTCCTACTACTAAGAGAGTAATGCCACCCCCCCCCCCAAAATTAATTAATTAAAAAAAAAATCAACCCAGCTACTAACTTCTGCTGTCTGGAAAATATTTCCTAATTTCTATTTGATAAGACAAATTCTAGTGGGAGTCTCCCCTCCATCCCCCCAAATAAGCCAAGTGACACTATCAGATCCTATCGGATTTTAACTGTATCTACAACTAGATACATAGTTTCTTATAGTTAGTGCAGTTTTAAGAAACACTAAGTAAAGGCTTAATAAATGTTTTTTGATTGTCTGACTAAATGGTATTGGTATTTTATATACATTTACCAATCAGAGTGTTCCAAAATACTTGGTTCAGTTTTAAGTTTTAGTAGATTTAGTAGCATAAGGAAGTACTAAGACTTCTGGAATACCCAGTATGGCAAATAAATATAACAGCAGCATAGATTTGGATAGTCCATCAACAAACATTAAGCCCTTGCTATATCGCTGTTCTGTTATCTCACTGCATTTTCATTAATAACCCATGAGGCAGACAGTGCAAGCAGTGTTATGACCCTTTTACAAATAAAAAAACTGAGGCTAGAATGAGGATTTTGGCCGAGATCATAGTGCTAGTAAAATGAAACTTAAAAAAAAATCTAGGTCTTCAGTCTCCCAATTATGAGTTCCTTCAACTATACCCTTGCTGCCTCTGATGAAAATTCAGATACACACATTTTTCATTGATGTTAGCATACTCATATGTAGTCATTTGTATAGTCAAATGAATATACGTATCTACATTTATTTTTACTTGTGCATACACATATGTGCAGTAAGTATCTAGAGCAATCTAGAGCAATATCTATAAAACAACTTGTACTGCTTCAATTCCATCAACTGAACCCGGATGACATGGCCGTTATATTAGTAGACCCCACAATTGTACAAAAGGCAATGATTAGAACCCATTAACATCCATTATAAAAATAGTTGGCTGGAAAAAAAAAAAGTCAGCTTCCAAAGTGAAGAAAATCTATTAGGGTCAAGCTCAAGTACAGCATATACAGCCAACAATAAAATATTTAACACAAATTCCTGTTATGTTCACATAAACGTGAGAGGGAAATGGGTGAGGAGCACGGCCCCTTTATGGAATCCTGGATCAAGAGACCAGAGTGACAGAAATAAAGAAATAAACACAGATCAGATCAGCATCCTGAAGTCATTTATTACAGCTTGATTTTCGGCTTCTTCACCACCCAAAAGATTCCTTCTATTTGTTAGCCTTTGAAGTTAATGGGAGCTCTGTGAGCAGACCCGGTACCTGAGGTGAAGCCTGGAATGAGAATCTAGCCAAAGAATACCAAATGCACACTGATTTCCTAATAACTTTAACCGGGCAAAACTTCCCCTTAAATGAAAGGCTTCAGTTTAGTCTGGGAAACTAAAAGCAAATGTCAAAGACTAGTCCACCCAAGCAAGTAAAGACGATGACTTTCATCTGCCAATTGAGAAATGCTTATCAAAAATTTATGTGAAAAATGTTCCTAGTGTTAGACCAGCTATTAAGAGATGAGCATCAAACATATTCTAACATCCTTAAGATTTTCCAAAGGAAACACTACAAGAAATGTTTCAAATAAGAAGTTTAAATGGTAATTATCATGGGAGTCTCTTACTCCTGAAAATATGCTTTTCAGGCTCACATAATGGATGGGAATAAACTGGATGAGTAAGATATACATTACAAATGAAATACTATAAAAGACTAAGAAAGGTAAAGCATTGAACAGACTGAGGAATAGCTCTCAGGGAAAGACTTCATCAAGTTTGACTTCAAATTCCATTTCTAGAATGGCTGTTGGGGTGAAAAGCAAAGGCAGAGCACTACATTGGTAATAAAGAGAATTTGTGGTGACTGTCTTGGAATGATTACATCCCAAGAGAGATTCACTCTCTACCAAGAGATCCAAATCATACTCAAATATAAGAAAAATATTAGATGAGAAAGCAAACAAATGCACCAATTCTTGTCCTTTCAACTTAAGCTAAAAATCAGAGGACTCAGCTTTCATATTTGTACTTCTTTATACTCCCTCAGGCTTGTGAAAGGTACCAGAATGTCAGGTCTCACTTCTCCTGAAGTCTGATACTTAAGTTGTCTATTCACCTACCTAAAGAGAGAGCACAGGCAGTGTCAGTGAAAACTTCAAGCCGTTCCCCAACATCCCCTGAACCCTGACCTAAGGGACCAACTCCAATAGTCTGAAAAGAGTTGGGTTTCCAGGACTACTCAGCCTCACTGCTGAGACTGTCAATAGAAGTGCCATTCTCTGATGTAGACAGCTATCCACTAGGAGCTGGCCTAACAATCAGATCACATAGACTGCTTGCTAAACAGGAAAATGATAGCATTTAGTCACCACTGACCTGGGATAGAAATGAAATATAAACTCTAGGTTTAAAAAAAAAAATCTATTTCTAACATCCTGAATGAGCTAATCTGCTATCTGAAACCACTGCTTTAAAAAAAAAAATGTTTTTTTCTACTTTTAGCTGTTAGGGAAGAAAAAAGAAATTATGCAATTACATCATCAACCACAAGATGGTGCCATGGCCACAGTACTGAAGACATTTCATTCAACACAGAACTATATTCCTTTCATTTTTAACCAAGGGAAGATAGTGTGCAGTAAGGATACTTTTTCCATTTTCCTTTTACTTATTGGGACCTGAAATGATCAGAAGAGCCTGTAGAATCTTTGGTTGTTTTTTAGGAATATAATAATGTTTCTCTTTTGAAAAAAAGTTGAATGGCGACAATGGAGACTTAGATTGCTTATTTGATTTATAAGAGCTTCCTATTTCTTGACTACATTTTAGCTCATCAGGAGCAAACAACCAGGAGGTCTAAGGGTCACCTAAAGTGCCAAATTCAACACAAGCCCTATACTAATTCCCCTCAGCCCTATTTCTAGTACCCTATCCTGGGATATAACATAGGTTTTGCTTTATAGTTGCTTATATATGTCCTACCTCATAAGCCCCCAAGAATGCAAGTTATCCAGGGCATAGACTGTTTCATTTTTGTCTTAGCACTAGAAAAGTGTCTAAAAAAGATTACATGTGTAAGTGCCTACTGAATTAATTAATTACAGCAACTTTTAAAATTATTTTACCAATCATACTGTTCATTCCAAGGTAAGGCAAGTAAAATCTTCTATGCCCTATTTATAAATGTTAGCTGTCACAATTTTCTCTGTAAGACAACATTCTCAGATGAGAGAATGAAAAGCAGTAACTAAAGAAACCAACTGATAACAAATATACATTTCCAAAATCAGTCAATAGTAATACAACAGCTAAATAATTCTACAATTCTATTTCTCTTTAAATCACAAAACCCTTTAATTCTGTTTGTTTAAAGAAGCACTAGCCAGTGGCTGAAATCTTACATACAGAAAGCTACTTCTATTCCTATTCCCACTACTCGACTTATTCCACTACTTCTAATTATAATACTGTCTACAGCCATCATAGGACTTAAGAACTCAGTAGTTCAGCAAGTCCAATGACAAGACCAAGTGACCAAAATAGAGACCTTTGTCTCTATTTGGTATAAATATTAAGAATTACTAAAAGGCTGGAAATTTTCTGATTCTGCATTTAAAGGTGCATTAGTAGAAGGAGGGACACTTTCTGATATTTTGTTTGGTACTCAATTTCTAGCAAAACTATAATAGCATTCCAATATAGTTCAACAAGAATTTAATACAAACCAGAGTTTGTGCTAGAGGCTGGGGATATAAAGACAAAAGCAAACAGTCTCTGCCCTCTAAGGACAAGGAGAAAATAACATACAAATAAGCAAACATTAAATACATAGGAAGTAAATACAAAATGACATGGAAGAGCATTGGAAGTGGTGGAGGAGTGGGAATTAGGAAAGACTTTGTATAAAATAGTGGCACTTAAACTGAGGCTGGAAGGGAGAAAGAAATTCCAAAAGACAGAGGTAAGGAAAGAGGACAGCTCATATAAAGGCAAAGTGGTGAAAGGTATTCTTTACCAAAAACAGAAAATCCTAATACCTATTACAGACTCAACAAATACTTTGTTAGTTGGCTAACTGTTTGATTGGCTGGAACAGAGTATGTGGGAGTTTGGGTTGGGAGAATATGGAATCAATCTATGAAAATTAATTGAAAATAGATTATGAGGGCTTTAACTGCCCCCTAGAGGAGTTTGTATCTCATACAAGAGGCACTAGGATATGAGCCAGGGAGTGACATGATCAGAACTATGATTTAGAAATATTAGTTTTGTAGCTGTAAAGAAGCTGGTCTGAAAAAGGAGAGATAAGAATTAGGGATCCCAATTATGAATCTATTATATTAGTGCAGGTGAGGAGTGCTGAGGTTTTGAATTAACATGGAGGCCATGGGAGTGGGGAAAAGGGGGAAAATGTGAGAGATTAAAAAGAGAGACAATCAAATCTATTACCCTTGGCAAATAACTAAATGTGGTGGGGGGCAGAGGGTGAAGAAAAGAAAAGAATGGAAGGTAACTGCTAGGTTTCAAACTTCACTGGCTTCCTATTACCTCCAGGATCAAATATAAAATTTGTTCGTCTTTTAAAGCCCCATAGAATCTGGTCATTTCCTACCTTTTTGTTTTTCTTTCACTGTACTCTCTTTCACATGGTCCATGATTTAGCAACAGTGAACTCCTTGATGTTCTTCATCCACTACAATGCACTGTCTGGCTCTTCATCTTATTGTTGGCTCCACCAACAACAGTGATAGAACTCTCTCACTTCTCACTTCTGCCTCCTGATTTTCCTGGAATCCTCCAAGACTCAAATCAAATTTCACCTTCAATAAGTCTTTCCAACCTTCTTCCACCTTCTTTTTAAGATTACATTCCATTTATTCTACATATACCTTATGCGCACATAGTAACTGCATACTGTCTTCAGCACTAGAATATGAGATTACTGAAGAAACTATATTTTGCCTTTGAAAAAAATTTCCTAGTACTTAGTACAAAGTCTGGAACATAATAAGTACTTAATAAATGCATGATGACTAATTTGATGAATGAGTTGCCTATGGGGTCATCTAAGTGAAAGTGTCCATTATTCAGCTGGTCATGTGGGAGCTCAGAAGAGCGATACTGTAATTATGAGCTCAAGCTGGGACAAGAAACCCATGCTTTAGGATGGGAAAGAAGAGCTGGCCAGTACTGTGTAATCCTTGGAATGTCTCTGCATTATAACTAAAGCATTTATCTGACCTTCGAGTAGGTGTCAATCCTTATTATGATAGCTTGCATTTTAAACTATTCCATAACATTATTCGAAGATGTTTTGGTGGGCTTTTTTTTCCCCCAATGTATTCACAATAGGCCATCCTCATAATAGTACCCCTTCAACAAACTTAGCAAGTTGTCTAAAATGGTGTGAAGCATTAGGAGTAAATAGGTTTCTGACTTATACTAACAGCTGTAATACAAAATAATGGACAACAACCATATTAGAAAGGTGCAAAACAAAATTATCTGTGAGGTTTTGAGGGGAAACAAAAATTTCAGGCTGAAGAAGACTTCTTGAAGAAGCTATTGAGTTGGACTTTAAAGAATAACCTAGAATTTAATAGGCCAAGGGTAGAGAAGAAAGGAGGGAGGTATATTGTAGGCATAAAGGAAATAGCAAATAAGACACACCATCAGAAAAGAAGGGAGAATATACAGAGGACAGTGAGTAATCCAATATTATCACTACATTAGTTTCTTTTTATTTTACCCCAGTTCTTTTATTGTTATTCAACGTTAATAAATTCTAATTCTAGACTTCTGAGCTGGAAGCTCAGAGACTAGAACTAAAACTTTCTTTTCTAGCACTGAGTAGCTAAAGAAATTTTAAAATAGTCTAATTCTTCTCCTCCCCCCCCACCCCAAAAAAACAGAAGTCTCTAAACTCATAAGTCAGTTCCTCCATTTGTACAATGTGAATAATTTGGACGGTGATTTTACAAATTAAATATAAATTACCTAATTAAGCAGTGTGGAGAAATTTTTTCCAAAGAAAGAAGTGAATACATAAATACCTATCTTCTACTTTTCACCTCCTATATCCACCTGATAGGTTAGGTCAATTCTAATTATCTGTGATCCTTTCAGATGGCAGAGTGCAGCTGCCATCTGAAAGAATAATTCTAAGCTACACTGCATTGGACAATATCATAATGTCCTTGATTGTATGATCATATTCATCTAAAGAACACAACAACTAAGGAATACTTTGAGATATTCAAAATGAAAAATAATTTCATCTTACCCCCAAATCACTAAGAAATATTCATGTGATCTTCAAAAAAACTTTGTGAGGAAAGAAAGGCTATTATCTTTATTTTGCTGAAGAAATTGCTGAGATTACAGAAAACAGACAACTGAGATTAAATGATTTTCCTAAAGACAAATGGCTGATATGTGGCAGAGGATTAACTGGTGCCCAAGGTTTGCTTTGGTATTGTTTTAACACCTAAACTAAGATACTATGTTTTCCATTATGCTGTGCTGTCTCTAAGAGAATGGATAGTACTGTTTTCCCAAGTTAGTTTCAACACTGCCTCTTGACAGTTATCACCTTCCTTTCCCTTCTCTAAAGTGAAAGGGAAGTAGGCTGAGGAAAGCAAAGAATTTTGTAGTATCATAGCTATATCATAACATTAAGGCTGGGGCCTCTTGTTTCCCAGTTATAGAGAATCTATGTGTTTTCTGAAAAGTAAATATTCAATTTCTTTCATGAAATTTGTGCCTTATATAAAGGATTATCTTCCAATTAAAAATAATAAAGATAGTGCTGATTTTATTCTTTGAATACCTAAAAACATAAACCATATCTGCATATTAACACTTATGTTTAAATTTAAAGAGTTTAAATAGAAATCATAGAGAGAGGAAGATCAATGTTGTTATTCAACAATTAAGTAGAAGAAGACATTTAAATAAATATAATTAGTGGAGAAAATATCTATTTTAATCTTTTTTCTTCCTCAAATGAAAGAAACTTATTTGAAGGAAGATTGAAATCTTTCAGGTCAGGGATTATGATCTATAATTATTTTTATGAATTTAGTACTTCACAATGTGGGCTTGCATTCTTTCTCTCTTCCTATATAACACACACACACACATACACACACACATACATATATGTAATTTGGGAATCATGGAACACATGATTTAAACATATGTTTGAATATCTAGCATGTTTGAAATTCTATTGCTAGCCAAAAAGATAGCATAAGATTCCCTAGACACAACTTTGAATAAGCTACTGAGTTCTAACCATTTAAAGCTGGTTAAAATAAATTAAGAAAAAAAATTAAAAGTGAGAAATTCAGGACACAGTTCTACAAATATGATGATGAGTGAAATTTGACTCACAAAATCTGTTTCAAGCTTTCCCATTTCTTGCTTGTAGCTCCTCATTCTACTGGTATACATTCCTCTGTTCTGTGGAGGGATCTCTCGGACTTCTAGGTCCATCTGTTCAAGCTAATAATGGAAGGGAAAAAAAGTGATTTGAAAACAATAAAATCACAGAATTGAGGATATAGAAGTGACCTCTTAATTCAATGCCTTGATTTTAATATAAGAAAACATAACCAGAACTGTGATTTGCCCAAGATGGCATAGCTACTTCAAGATAACGGTGAGATTTTTTTTTTCATTAAATTTACTTAACTTTTTTCCAAAAGGTACTTATTCAAGAGATAATCTAAAACATACAAGTATCTTTCAATGACAAAACAGAAGACTTTTTAATGCTATAAAAGCAAATGTTACTTTAAATGTTTTCAGAGCAATCTAGTGATTAATCCAGCAACTGGGTATCGGGTTCCTATTCTTAACTTACCTAGAAGTATGAGGAAACAGGCAAAAATAGCAGAAAATAAGATCCATTTAAACCATTGTTTCTCCCTTCAGTTCCTCTCCTTCCTTCTTAAGAATTGTCAGAAGCTATTTATGGAAATTACTATTGATGGAGGTTCTGAGTTGCAATCTTGCAAGAGTTCAAGATTTCCCTTGGATCGTTTGGGAATAAAGAGGGGAAACAATAGATACAAATATGTTTTTAGAACTGGCAGGGAAATTTCTATGAAAAATAGATCCTTCAGATATAGATTTACTTAATAGTACTATTTTAAAGCATTTAGCAATAGAAAGTAGGAAACAGATATCACATCATAAGGCTATTCCTTCCCAGTTTCAATATTTGAGGGTAGCGTTCTGTTTTTTTTTTCATTTTGAGACTACATATTAAGTAATCATTCTGACTAGAGTATTTTTTCTGAGAGCTTGGAGAAACTTACATGAACTGATGCTAAGTGAAATGAGCAGAACCAGGACATCATTATACACTTCAACAACAATATTATATGAGGAGTAATTCTGACAGAAGTGGCTATCTTTAGCAATGAGAGGATCCAAATCAGTTCCAATTGATCAGTGATGAACAGAACCAGCTACACCCAGCAAAAGAACACCGGGAAATGAGTGTGGGCCACAACATAGCATTTGCACTCTTTCTGTTATTGTTTGCTTGCATTTTTGTTTTTCTTCCCAGGTTATTTTTCCAAATCCGATTTTTCTTGTGCAACAAGATAACTGTATAAATATATATACATATGTTGTATTTAACATATACTTTAACATGTTTGATATGTATGGGACTGCCTGCTATCTAGGGGATGGACGGAAGGAGGGGAAAAGTTGGAACAGAAGTTTTTGCAAGGGTCAATGTTGAAAAATTACCCATACATTTGTTTTGTCAATAAAAATTTATAATAATAATAAATAAATAAAAAAGAAATTGAAAAAAAAAAAAAAGCAAGACACATCATCATGTTTCCCACATGAAGATGATGAGGTTTTTGGCCCAAACAATTTTTAAGCCCATCTATTAAGTTATGGAGTAATAAATGCAAAGTCCATCACATAGATCCTTGAAATATACTAGTCCTAATTCATTTTCTAAAATTAAAAAAAAAAAAATGAAGGATTTCTTATAAACATCCAAATTTTCTTAATTAGATTGCTTTATCTCAGAACAGAAACATTTTGTAATTGGAAGTATCTATTAGCCCAGGTAACAAAAGGCAAAGTGACAGGCAAAGCAATATTTATGAGGCAGCAAAAAAAGCACTGGGCTCAACCATAGAACAAGGCCTGTTTCTAAGAGGAGCCACATCACAATGGGCAAATCACCTCAGTTTTCTTATCTCCAAATGGGAATAATAATAATAATGTGGAATTATTTTCCACACAGGGGAAGGAAGAAGTTTTAGGGCAAAGGACTTTTCAAGTCATTAAAGTGCTATCTGTAGTGAACTATTTTTCTTTATAAAATTAAACCAAAAGAACAAATTACAAGTAATATTTAATTATATTTTCTGCAAAATTCTCTAAAAACAAAAAAATTATAAGCTACTTGAGGACAAGATCTATTTCCTCATATAAAAACACTTTGAATTTTTTTTAAAAAATAAGATATAGACTAGAATTCTAGAATCCTGAAATCTCTGGAACTCCAAAATCATAGTAATGATGCTACCACAAAACACACAATGTTGTTTATAAGGGGAAAAAAATTCCTAAGATCTCAACAACAATAAAAACAGCTGAGAAGAGATGCCAATCTGACAGTTACACCTGATGCACAGCAGCCTGGGTCAGTTTGCCAACCAGAAGGAATGGAGCACTCTGATTAGCAGATGATGGCTAGAAAGGGAAGCAGCCTTTTTGCTAGAAAGCCAAGAAGCAGGGGAGAGCCACAGGAGACAGAAAGAAGAAAAGCAGAGAGAAAAGAGAAGAGAGCAGCAGACAGCTGAATCAGTAGAGATTAAAAGCAGCAGTGGCTGGCAAAGATTAAAAGGAGGGAAGGGGATGGCAAGCAGCAGACAATCTGACAGCAGAGAAGAGATTCAGTAAAGGAAAGCCAAAAAATGGAACAGCTTTGCACTCAATAGCATAGAGCTTGATGTAAGACATAAGGAATCTTGAACTTCAAGGAGGTGTAGGTTAGGTCAAAAAAGTCAACCCACCTCAATGGCCCCTGAGGGCATGAATATATCATATTAAAGGCACACAAACCAGTAAGTTTGAATGATTTATACTAGTAAAGTGTCAGACTAAGTCATTCAAGCCTCATGTCTTATCCATACATGCATTTGTACTTACAGCACATGTTTATATTAACAAGAAAGTGTTAAATTATGGTTCACATTCTCTGTTTAATAAAACAAAGATGTAAATAAAAAATATTTGAAAAATTACCATTAAAAAATGAAAATAAAATGGCTTGATATGCAAAAGATTAAACCCCTAGCTCTAAGGGAAATTCTCTTATTCAAAAAGTCAGGGTCTATTCTAGATAACTAATGGCTTATTATGGAAAACATAGGTATTTTTGCAGATAACAGATTTTACAATTTCTTATCATCTAATAAGATATTATAAATTGCAGGTAGTGAATAAATATTTTATAATTGATAATCTGATAAATCTGATAAAATATTTTATATTAAAAGACCATTCAACAAATTCATCCTTCTGCCTTTAGAGCTAAAAAACAAACAGAAGAAAAATTCCTAAGAAGACCTTTCACCCACTATTGGCAACAACTGCATTACAATTTAATAGCCACATTCTACTTACCAGTTCTTTTGCTTCTTCTAGCTGTTTCTCCACATTAGCAACCATCTGTTTCTTCTCATCTGAAAACAATATCCAGTAAATATTAATCAGACTTAAATAACATTTGCCAATTCCATTTTAAACATTATTTTCAATCAATACTTTCTCCTTTATGATCAATCAGCTCAAAATGATTCAATATAAATGGATAGACCATTAGGAATTTCTAAATCCAATAATTCCCAGCCTGCTAGATTAGAATACAGAACATCTCCCAACAATCATAAGATTATTATTTTGCAGCTGGAAAGCTTTCTAACAAATATATGCTACATGACACTTTTGATTAACTGCGAAAAAAAAATAACAAAATAAAAGCCAACATTAGATTATTACAAATGCTAAATAGGTTGTCAATTATTAATTCAAGAATACATTTAAAAGAAAGCCACACATGTGTAAATATGAGACTTTAGAATGCTAAAATTCTACTAAAAAAATGTTTTCTTTCAAATCTATTTACATGCACATTTTCTATTCTTTCTAAAGTTGGAGATGCGGTTGATTTCATATGTATTTAGCCAGATATGTATGTACCTCTAAAAGACATGTACTAATGTATACACAGAGTTGGATTAAGATATAATACAGAAAATTTAAAAGACTTAAGACTTAGAAAAATATTGACAGACTAGAGACATTGGATTGAATCTAAAGTGATAAAATTCATAAGGAATAAATGTCAAGTCCTACACTTAGGTTCAAAAAAGTAACTGCAAAAGCACAAGATGGGAGAAAAATTGTTGAAAAATAGTCAAGAACTGAGGATTTTCATGGGCTGCAAGGTCAAGATGAATCAATAATGTTGTGTGAACGGAAAAAAAAAAAAGATAATTAAAATTTGGACTGCATTAAGAGACATAGCACTTCCAAGAATAAGGAAATGATCATCCTTCTTACTCTGTGCAAGTCAGACATTATCTGAAGTACTGTATTCAGTTTCGGGCTCCACAGAACATACAATGACAGGTAATTAGGATGGCGTAAAGGGTTTGAGTTCATATCCTCTGAGGATCCACTGAAGGAACTAGGAAAATTTTACCTGGAAAAAGAGGATCCTGGCTATGTTCAAGTATTTGAGGAGTTGTCATGTACAAGATGGTTTAGACTTGTTCAGTTTAGCTTCAAAGGATAGTACCAAGAGCCAATGGTAGAAGTTGTGAAGCAGTCAATTGAGGCTAATGTCAGGAGAAATTTCCTAAGAATTAGAGCTGTCTAAAAGGGACACCTCAGCAGATGATGAGCTATCTGTCATTAGAGGTGTTGCAGGCAGAGAATGATACATGTTAGAGTGGGGATTCCTTTCAAGTATAAGTCTGGACTAGATACAAGAATTTCAATTCTAAAATTTGTGATTTAAGTAAGCAATATCATAAATAAAACTTGTGAAAATTAAATTCTGGTACTTTTCTGAAATTAGGAACGAGTTATTTCTCCAATTTGATGAGTTTGCAATTTGACCTGCACTATCTGAAGATCACAGACTTAAGCTATTGTGCTATGTTCTCTTTTATTATCCTGACTCAGTTTCTCTGAACTGTGGAATTGTGACTTAATTGTTCTGGTCATTCCTACAACCACCCCTCCCTCTTAATCATCAGAATATCAGAATGCCTCTCCCCAATCCAATCTATCAGAATATCAGATACCATCTTATCAAGATGCCTCCCCCCAATATGTCATCCCCATCTCCGGTGGCTTCCCTCACCCTGTCAGAACCAGACTGTCAGAGTCCTATTCCCCCTCTCAGCACCCTGACTCCACCCCTGCCTCAGTCTACCAGTCTGAGCCACGTGTATATATGTCATTGAAAACTCACACTATTTGCTGGATTCTTGGAGACGATAAGTCTCATTCAGCCCTGGACCAAACCATGGATCCATTTGGTCCAGTAAATCTCTCCCTTTCAAATAAAATATTAAATACTCTCTAATCTCTATCTTGCCTTAGTTTCTCTGCCATTAAATTTTGGAGGCCCCAACAAGATATTAGAAAATGAGATCAGGATTAGAGAATAGAGACATTCCATCTCTGGCTTGGGCCTCAGGGCTGCTGGAGATCTGGGTTCTTTGCTTGGAGAAGCTGGCCCTCTGGATTTTTTTTTACAGAGCCTCCAGGAAAGAGCAGTTTTCAGCTACAACTATGCTTGACGCCTAACGTAGACATCTCTATTTGTCCAAGGGAGAATCTCGTCTGAAACCCTGCAGGGTAAGTTTTCTGTTAGTTTGATTGTTAGCAAATCTGAGTCCCCAGAAAAAGTTGGGCTGATAAGCCATACAACTCTGGGAAGTACCAATAAGATTCTATGTGGTACTATCTAGTTCTGAGTACCTTTTGGTACTATCTGGCTCTAAGTACCTTTGGGGTACTATCTGGTTTTAATCTGAGCATTCTCTGTGAAGGCAGAGAAATGTACCAAACTGGGCCTTGCAAAAAAAAAGATCCGTTTAGATTCTGGAAGAAAAGACTCTCGAGCTGACAACTTCCTTCAGGGCTATTCTAAGATTTCCAGATAGCCCCTAGTCTATGTTAAATGTTTTGTTTAATGTTATAACTGCCCAGTCTATGTCTGTGTGTTCTATGTGACTTGTTTGTCTGTCCTGTTGCTAAAATTTTAACAATCATTAAGAAATTTGGGAATTGGTTATTTCAATGTTGCAACTATACTTAGTATAAAATTTGCTTGTGATAATGTGTAAGTATTTTAAAACTGGCAATTAGGCTTTTCCTTGAAGTAGTTTAAAATTCCAGCTTGGCTTGGGTTGCCTAGCCTAGTAAGGCCTTTGGAGAACAAAGGAGTTTATGCTAATTGCTTTGAACTCTGGCTGGAGAAAACATTTGATTAGAAATTTTAGGATGATTCTGAAATTGTGGGAAACAATTTTACTATTGCCTTTGTGTGCCAGATTTGTTTTGAGTATTCTTTTGGGCAGTTTTAAAATTGTGGGAAATAATTTTACTGTTGCTTATGTAAGTTAGATTTAGTTATATTTAAGTATAAGATCTTAAAAGAACAATAGCTTGTTAAAGAAGTTCTGTTAACTTGCCCAAAAGGCGTCAACTGCCTCTAATTAGGTAAAGAAAGGTCTGACTTCTCTAAAGGCTCCAACTCTGGCCAAAGTTGAAGCTTAGGAGAAGTCCACTGGGAATAATGGCCACATGGGACCAGAGGGAGAGAAAGAAAAACTATAGTGTATAGTGAAATTCATTATTTGAAATATGATAGGAAAAGCGGTTTTATATTATTGGGAATTTAAAGCTGTATTTCATTGGATTTTAAGTTAAAATATAGGTTATTAAAGCAAAATGCCAGTAGCTTACCTTGGGAGGTCATGTTTTTATCTCCCTACTTAGATGATATATTGTTTTCTAAAAGTATTGGGCAATTTGTAAACTATGAGTTATGCCTTACAAATTTGTCATTCTGTTGGGCATATGTATAAGTTTTATGAAATTTGGTTCAAAGTTATTTGCGAATCTTGAAGTTTAAAGTTTTTTAAAAAAGTGTTTAAAGACAATGGATGAGAGAGACTGTTTTGCAAAAGAAATTAATAGTTTAAATGGAGCATCAAGTCAGAAGGGTTATTGGTTTGGGAGTGTATACAGTATGTTGGAGAAGGTTTGAGCAAATAGGCATTGGGAGGAGAGAGATAAGAGATGGTACAGGAAGAAATGGTGTAAGAGGAGGAAGAGGAAAATAGCTTTCCAGAAATAGGGAACAAAAAGGCACAAACCCCTAGTGAATCTGCCATTTGTCACGGGAAAGGAGATACCCCATGAGGTTGGGGCCTGTCTTTAGCTGGAAGATTGGATCCTGGGGAAAATGGTACCCTAAAAAGGTTAGCTGTAAGAAGTTAAGTGTCAGGAAGCATGGTGGAATGGGAGAAGAGCAACCACATGGAAAGAGACAATCTAATCCCCCTCCCCCCCCCCCCCCCCCCCCATTAAGATGGTAGTTTTTTGTTTTGTTTTGTTTTGTTTTTAACAAACTGTAGTTCCTTGCTGGTTCAAATATTAATTGCTTCTACTGTTTAATTGATATTTTTGAGAATCTTTTAGATTCTTTTACATAGAATTGGGTATTCTGCATAAGTTTAATTGACTGTATCTGGAGGTTATGCCCATCATTTAAAGGGCTTCTGAAAATAATAGTTTTTCCTTGTCCTTTTGAAAATGTTTCTGTTAAATGTGAAAGATAACTTGTGAACTACCTGAAGCAAATTTATTATTGTTATCAATATGAGGTTATGGCATTTCTAAAAGCTTAATAGTTTTAAGAATCTCTTGGATTCATTTATATGCTATTAGGATATTCTGTATAGGATATTTTTAAGTTTTAATTGATTATATTGGGTCATCCTGAGGTCATTTAAAGAGCCTCTGAAAATAATTTTTTTTGTCCTTTTTGAAAATGTTTCTGTTATAGACAATATGTAATTTGGAATATTTGTCTATGTATTGGGTATTTTAAAAGCAAAATAATTTGTATGTATAATGTTCACTTATGAAACTATCTGCTTAGATATGAAAGAAATGAACTTAGTGAAACAAATTCTTACTGTTATAAATATAAGGTTATGGTAAATATCTGTTTAGGATTTATCTGAAATTTTAGTTAATTGGATTTGTTATTGGAAGTAAAATTCCTTGGTCTTATAGTTAATGCTATTTGGGACTTTTAAAGCTCCACTCTCTGACAGTTAGTGAGATAATTAAGTGGAGCAAAAATGAATTTAAGCTATTTTATCCTGTTTTGCTGAATGTTAAATTTTAATTGCTTATGTTATGGTTGTACCCTTGCATTTTTTCTAGCTGTGACTGATTTCTATAATCAAAGCAATGGTCAATAGAAACTGTTAATGCAATTATGTCATACCTTGATGTTTCCAATCTGGTTATAAGTAATCATTATATACTAAATACTTGGCAAATAAGTATTTAGTCTGGTCATCTATCTGTTATTGGATATTGTTTATGATATTCAAGTGCTTTTTAAAGATTTCTAAATAATGAAAGGATAATTAGCACAGTGAGACCTAACTGCTATTTATTTATGGGGACTATAGCTGACAGCCTTTTACCTGTAAGACAAGCATCTCCTCACATAGGAAGCTGCTGGCCAATCTATTTTGGCCTTTCCACATCTTGTAGCTGTCATTGTGAACCAGTCTTTCTATCTCAGACTTCTAACCTTTATTTATTAGATTTGTGTTTTTTGTTCTAGATTTTGGCCAAATTACAGGTATTGACTTGCTTCTGGGACTTAGATCAGCTTTGATTGCCAGCACGCCAGGCCATACCACACATATCCCCTGCATGGACTGAGAGTCTCCAGCCCAGCCTGAAGCAGTTTTAAAGAAGGCTTCGTCCTTTACCCCTGATGGACTGACATGGGGGAATTTAGGAACCCTGATTGGATCATCTATTACTGTGTGTTTAAATTTTAGGATGGATTTGTTAAAACTGTGTAAATATTGCTGTATGTTTGAGGGATTTTTAGGAAACTCATTGTACTAGTCTGTTATGTAGAGGAATTTTGATTCACTCTTGGGATTTATATGTGGAATGGTTATTTGATAATTCTTTCCATGAGAAAAAAAAGGAGGAAGAAATTGGTTAGGAAATTGGGGAAACTGATGTATTTTTCTTAGGCACTTCTGCCCCACCCCCTATCTCATTAGTTCAGATTGAGTTGGAAATCCTTTAAACAGTCCTTTTCATTTTTACTCCTTGCTTAAAATTTACTGGACTATGATTTGCTGGTTATGTTTTAATTATGAAACCCCTTATTCTGTTGGAAATGCCCTGGCAGACTCAGTTTGGGAATTATTTTTTAGAAATAACCAGAAATCAGACACCTATCTTGGGACTGGCAGTCTCTCTGATCCGTTTCTCCACTCCAGTTCCTTAATTAGTATTTCAGCAGTTTGGTATCAGGCCTCTATTGTTCAGGGTTGCCTGCCTTGGTCTAACTGCATAATTTGCTCATAAATCTAGATGCTAATAGCAGCTCCTGTTCTATTGAGAGGGGACAGGTGGAGCTACTCCAGGCCCCACTTTTTCCCTCCTTTGGAGTCCCTGACAGACTTGGGCAGCAGCATTGTCTTGAGCACGGCTATTTCCAATATAAGCAGAGGCCGAGTTAAATGCACAAATGATTACAGACCTAACTCACAGTGAACTGTCCATCTCAAACTGGATTCTCTGACTGAGATGCTCCCCAACTGCAGAGGATCTGCTATTTCTACAACAGGGAGGTCTGTGTGCCTCCCTAAATGAGGAATGCTGTTTTTATGCTAATAACTCTGGGGTTATCAGGGAGAGACTTGTCCTTGCCATAAGTCCTTGGATTTTTCTAGTTTTATTTTGGTTCATTTGTTTTACATAGAATTAGTCAAAATCATGGTGTTAAGACCTTCTACAGGAAGGTAATTTAATGATTTGAATATTTAGAAGACAGAGTGTGTGCAATGTTGTGCCACAGTTCTTTTTTATTATCCTGACTCAGTTTCCCTGAATTGTCCTGCCTCAGTTCCCTTGAATTGTGACCTAATTGTTGTAGTCATTCCTGCAACTACCCTTCCCTCTAAATCATCAGAATATTTGAATACCAGAATGCCTCTCCCCAATCCAATCTATCAGAATATCAAATACTGTCTTATCAAGATGCCTCCCCCCATTATGTCATCCCCATTTTTGGTGGCTCCCCTCACCCTGTCAGAACCAGATTGTCAGAGTCCTATTCCCACTTTCAACACCTTGACTCCGCCCCTGCATCTGAGTGTCATTGAGAACTCACATTGTTTGCTGGATTCTTGGAGAGATAGTCTCATTCAGCCCTGGGACAAAACCACAGATCCATTTGGTCCCAGTAAATCTCTCCCTTTCAAATAAAATATTATCTCTAATCTCTATCTTGCCTCAGTTTCTCTGGCAATGCAAAGCCAAGAAGTCCTGAAATAAATATCAGATCATCAGGTAGATTCATTTTTTTTCTTTTAAGCCATTTCAAAAAAAAAAAAATTCTGTTTATACTGCATCACTAAAGAGCTAATCACATAATTTGTGAATTGGTACAGACTTCAGTGACCACCTAATCCAACTCTTATGTGAAAAGAATTGCCATTATAATGTCCCCTTCAAGAAGTCACTCAGTGTCTGCTTGAAGATCTCCAAGGAAGGTAAGTGTACCCCATCCTGAGGCAGCAGATCCCACTTTTGGACAGCTCCAATTGTTAGGAAATTACATCTGATACCAAGCCAAAATATGCCTCTTTGTCACTTTTACCCACTATTCTAAGGCCAAAAAGAATCCTCTCTCCATATTTCTAAAAGATGGCTTTCATGTTTCTTTGGCATCTCTTCTTCTATAAACTAAATATGTTCACTTCCATTACTGGATCTTCATATGCAATGGACTCCAGGCCTTTTTTACCCTCTGGATGCTCTATCTTTATGAATGTTTGCACCTGAAACTGAGCACAATACTTCTGAGGATGTCTAATGAGGGCAAAGTTCAGAAGGACAATTATCTCCCAACTCCTGAAAGCTAGGTTCCTTTTAATGCAATCCCAGATAGCACAAGGACAGTAGTCACTTGATAAAAAATACCCATTTGCCAACTGGTGCAGCTGTCATCATCACACAGTTGATTTGTAGTGTTTGTTGTGTAACAAAATCTCCCAGTCTTTTTAAGACTTCTATCTAGCCATTCTTTCTTATACTTATGAAGTTGATTTTTTTTTAACCCAAGAGGTAGCCAAGTGGCTCAATGGACAGAGTGATGGGAATCAGAAAATTTAAATTCAAATCCAGCCACAGAAACTTACTAGTTGTGTGGCCAAGGGCAAATCATTTAATCTTTGTTTGACTTCACTGAAAAAGGAACTGGTGAAGCATTTTAGTATCTTTGCTAAAACAAAACAAAACAAAAAACTGCACAGACACTACTGATATATAGAACATGGAGTCATGTAGAATCAGACAGAAGTTATATATATATGACTTTATATTTATTCCTAATGAACTTTATTTTATTATTCAATAATAATCCTGTAGTCTGTCTAGATTTTTTTTAGATATAGTCCTGCTTTTGGTTGCCATGTATATAACAATGAAAGCCTAGAAAGATTTTTACGCAGTCTCTTTGAAAAGGGTAAGTGAAAGGAGGAACTAACTGAGTATAGCTCTATAGAAGCACATAACACTACCTCTTTCTCCTCTTTATCTTTTCTTTCCATTGTTCCTCCATTACATCTTTTCTGATTCCTTTTTTAAAAAATTTACATCTTTTTCTATAATAGCACATTTTTCTAGTTACCATATAGAGAGTAAAAATCTACCTAAGTCTAGTTATTTTATTGCATTATTTTTTTCTATGAAAGTCCTTTGTGAGTTTCTTAACTCATCATTTTGAAAGGGATGGGAAGATGAGGAGAAAATGTCAAAAGATCAAAATCTACCACTGACCTAAAATCTAATTCATGTGGAATGTCTATAGGTATACCACCGACTCTAAGGCTGTCAAGGACTTACTATCTATCTTTCCCAGGGAGATATCCTAACAAATACTCTCATAGCTTATTAAAACTGAAAGGTACCTTAGGGACTATCTAATCCAAATCTTTTTACACATGAAGAAATTGAAGAACTTAAGGCCTACAGAATAAAAATGACTTACTTTATTATGATTACACAGCAGAGGTAGATTCAGAACCCAGGCCACCAGCTTCAAGCTCAGTGTTCCTTCCACTGCATCATATTGACTAACTAAATAGTAACTATTACATGCAGTACCTAAAATAACACTTACAGAATATAAAGTATTCTCATGCTTCCAAATAACTTAAAAATCATTGATATGGAAATAATATTTCACATTCAAGCTTTCAAATGCCTTAAGGTTCAAAGAGCACTCTTAACTAGACGTGGTGAGATATGTAGTGCTACTATTCATCTTGACTTTTGTCTTGCCACTGGACTTTGATTACTTTGGAAAAGAGAGTGAATTGTGATGAATTTATACAATTCGACTTCACTTAAATTCAATTCATACACAAGTTAAGATATATCTATGATGTCACTGGTCTCTTTGGAAATGAAGAACAAACAACACCCCCATTTTAGAGATGTGGAAACTGAGGCTCTGAGAGAATGAATGACTACTAGCTGAGGTAAGAATTCAAATTTGGTATTTCAACCAATGCTCTCTTTCAAACTGTTCCTAGGGTCAAAGGTAACTCCTAGAGTACAAAGATAACATAAAAAATTTACAAATCGTCTGTTGATCAGGTTTGGGAAGCTATAAATTAGAAATCAGTACACTAATCACTATATTACTCTATTCCCTGTGCACAGTGAACATATAATATTTTACTTGACAGATTCTACAAAAAATAAAACAAAACAAAACATTAGAACTAAGTGGATATCCTTAGTGAAAATTTTATTTAAACCAAAGTCTGTGAATATATGATTATTAAAAACAACAACGACAAAAATGAAGCCTACTCCTTGGTGGTTTTATATCTCCTAATGAGCTATAATGGGATAGTTTCCCACAAAAGAATGTCACTAAGATAAAGCTCTAAGAAATCTAAGGAGCAGTTCTACAATTGCTGATGACCGTTCTGGATTTTTTTTTTGTAAAGGAAACAATGATTATTATTTCCATCTCATTATAAATGAAAAGTCATTCCAAATGTCCTCAACTTGAAGGTGAAGTTTGTATATGAACAAATTCATTTAGGATTATCATTTTGCTTATTTCAAAACTCCTAACCTCTTCACATATGTAACTGGAACATCCCTGCTTTAATAGCATTCATTAGAGTGTAGCACTCAGTACACTCAGCACTCCCTTGATATTCCATAATGGGAGAGAAAGACACTGGACTGGGTATTATTTGAAGGCATTTGGTTCTTAGAAAGAACACTACGTTAAGAGATTGTTGTATCTCCACAGATAGCAGCTTGTCTTAGGACAAGGGAATCAGAACTCTTGGGAACAATCAATAATAAAACTGAATGCTAGATAATTAAAATGACCAATCCTGGACCCAAAAAACAGCTGAGAAAATGCATCTACTCTTCATTGCCAAGTTGAAGGGGATTGTTAACTGTCAGAAAGGATTAATGTGCTGGTTGGTTATGCTTTATTCTTTTTAAAAAAAAAATCTTTATTATACAGATAATTCACTGGGTAAAGAAGAGGGGAGAGATATAACCTAAAATGAATGTGATGTGGCTAACATGGAAATATGTTTTGCAAGAGTTCACATATTGCTTACCTCCCCACGAATAGGTGAAGGGCTGGAAAGAGAAAATTTTGAACTTAATATTTTAAAAAATCAATGTAAAAAAGAAAGAATTTTTAGAGGCAACTGGAGTAAAGTGACTTGCCCAGGGTCATATATCTAGGAAGTGTCTGAGATTGGATTTGAATTCAGGTCCTTCCAACTCTATGCTTAGCATCTATACAAAGAAAAATTTAAAATATATATATAATGTAAAAACAAAAGATATGAATAAAAAAATAAATCACATCTATAAACCATTTTTCTTAATGTTGGACATCGCACTTTGAATGACATTGGTAGATGAAACCTTAACCTTGAGTATTCCACAAAGAACAAGTACCAAGTTTTAATCATAGCACCAAAGGATGCTATGTGAGACAAAATTCTGGGCTAGAATGATCTTTGGATTGACCCTTAAGAACTATCAATGGAAGTAACCACTCTTGGGGATATAGCTGTTTTTTTTTTTTTTTTTCAGGTGCTTTTTATGAAGTATTAATTCCATAAAAAAAAAAAAAAACACTTTAAAATGGAATGAAATAATTAAAAAATGGTCTCTGTAGTCATGGATCTTCCATCAAAGGGAGTATGATTCATAGACAATGATGAAAAACTGTACAATGCATAATAATTACTGTGCTGAATAAGTGTAAAGGGAGAAAATGGAATTATGTAACATCTGAAAAAGAAAAGCTCATTCTGGGCTGATAAGAATTGGTGAAGACTTCATAAAGGAGATAGTTCTGTGCAGTCTTAAAGAAATGTAATGAATTTCAAAAAAGTTAAGATAGCAGGATGGGGAGAGAGAAAGACTGTAAGGAAAGGCAAAAGTAGGGGAATACTAGAAATTAGAAGAAAAGAGTTTTACTAGAACAAAGCATACATCCATGAAGAGGATTAGACAAGATGGGCAGCTACCCGGGGTACAGAGACACTTTTTAATACTACTTTCTATAAAGTACATATTATGGTACAACAGTATTTATTATATGGTGAATCAAGTTGGATATGTCTGCAGTAAAGGTTCAAATCTTCTCACAGAAAGTAACTCACAAGAAGAACAATTTTCTAACTTCGTCTTGAGTACTAATCCTTTGTTTTCATTGAGAGATAAGGTTGGAAATATATGGAGTGTTGTGCCAGTTCCCTTTTAATGTCCTGACTCAGTTTCTCTAATTGTCCTATTTAGTTACTCTGCCTCAGGTTATAACTTTTCCTTCAATATTTAATGAGATAAAGATTTTATATCTTTAGGCTATAATCATTCCTTCTTAATGTTTGACAGGATAAAGGTCTATCCATTTTAGACACCATTAGAATATCAGTAACTTCTCCAGTACCTCCCTCCATTATGTCATCCTAGGTGCCTCCCTCCATTAGGTTATCCCCATCCAGGTACCTCCCCCATTATATCATTGTTCTTGTTATCCTATAAAAGTCTTGCTGTCTTGATATTCTGGGCTGTATTCTTTGAGATGATAGTCTCTTTCAGCCCTGGGACCAAACATGGATTATTTGGTCCCAAGTAAATCTCTCCATTTAATAAACTATTAAATTTAGATGAATTAATAAACTATTAATTAGATTAATTAACTATTAATTTAATAGTTTAATAAACTATTAATTAGATTTTCTCTAATCTTTGTCTTGCTCGGTTTCTCCGGCATTACAGGAGGGACCACATTCTGCAGGGACAAACTAGAATTTGGATTATTTAATAGAAAACTGGCAGTTATGAAAGCTTTTGAACATCCAAGTACTATGGCTATATCTGTGTATAAGATGAATCTGACAGTAGAATGACACATGGAAAGTATAAGGCATAGGAGGGGAATGTGGCAGAAAGAAATCAGTTAAGAGGCCATCAGAATAATCCAAAAATTTGATAAGAGTCACATTAGGATGATGACAGTGAAAACAAAACTGGGATTGAATACAAGACGTAATTCAGATTCAAAAGATCATGGTAATTCATTGAATGTGGGAGGTTAACATTCAAACAAACATTTATTAAGTACTTATTATATGCCAGCCAGCTCAGTGGCACAAGGCAGGAGGACCAGAACTCAAATCTAGCTCTTGACATTTAACTATCTATTGCACCCTAGGCAAGTCACTTAATTTCTTGAAGTCCCACTTTCCTCATTTGTCAAATGAGAATAACAGGGACCTGCCCAGATACCAGTGAGTTAATATTAGCTAAGCATTTTGCAATGAAATAATATTAGCTGAGATAATATTATCTAATTATATATTAGCTATTATTATCATGCCAGGCATTGTACTAATTGTTGAGAATACGAAGATCAAAAAGTGACATAATCCCTATCTTCAAGGAGTTTACATTCTAAGGTGGAAAGACCACATGCACATTTTAGGGATATATAAAAAACAATATAAAACAGAAACAACGTGATATTGTGGTTAAAGACACTAGCAGCTGGGGCTAATAGGAAAGACTTCATGTAGAAAGTAACAGTTTGACCTGAGTCTTAGGGGAAACCAAAGATTTCAATAGGGAAAGGTAAAAAGGGAAGGTATGCCCCGCATGATGGGAAAAAAAAGTGCAAAAGCAGACATGAAAGAGAGATGGGATGTAAGGCATAAGGAATGTTAAGAAAACCGATTTGATTGGATTATAAAACACAAAAAGGAGAACAATATGTGAATAAGGCTAAAAAAGAAGGCTGGAGCCAGGTTAGGGCAAACAGAAGAGTTTATCCCTGAGATAATAGGGAGTCACTGGATTTTACTTAGTAGAGGAGTGATGTGGTCAAATCTAGACTGTGGTGGTTATGTGGAGATAGGACTGAGCTGGAGAAAGACTTGTAGCACAAAGACCAGTTAGGAGACTATTGCAACAGAATTGAGGAGAGTTGATAAAAGCCTGAAAAAGAATGGGAATTGTGCATGTGGAGAAAAGGGGATATATATTAGAGATGTTGTAAAGGTAGAAATACGATCTGGCAACTGATTAGATTAGATGTGTGAAGATAAAAAAGAAGAAGAAAACTGAAATGATATAATTTTTTCGCTTTGTAGAAAAAAAGGCAAGGATAACAGATTTTTGAACAGGGATGATTAGAGGAATGGAAAATCATTTATGATATGCAGCTAGGTGCTGCAGTGGATAGAGCACTAGCTCAGAAGTCAAGAGGAACTGAGTCCTAGCTATATGACCCTGGGCAAGTCACTTAACCCCAATTGCCTCAGCAAAAAAAAAAACAAAAAAAAAAAAACATTATAAAATTTAAGGGAAACATACACACACACACACACACACACACACACATAAATATATGATGCATTTTTATTATGAGGTACCATAAGGACAATCAAGTGGAAATATCTAGGAGGCAGTTAGAAATGTGGTTCTCTAAAAGAAAAAGAAATAGGGAGATAGGAAAAGAAATGCTAATCTGTACTTGTTGAATATAGTACTTTTGAAAGCAAAGAAACATATTAAGAAGAAGGGGATAGTAAACAGGATAAAAATACTATAGAGGTCAAAGAAGATGACTTTTGAGAAAAAAAGATAACCACTGGATTTCATATGAGTATCTTCCTACCTTTTGAATGCAGATACCATATACTACCCTATGATTCCAATCTTTCCCCAACATGATTTAGTGGGATATCACTTCACTACAAATATCTGGGTGAATGATCACCCTTCTTCTCCCCTGAATTGTTGGTATTCAACACTGGGGAATTCAACCAACTTTATTTGCCAGAAAGGAAATGTAAGGATAGAGTTCCATGGCTTCTGCAAAAGCTGAGCAGGTATCACAAAGATTGAGGAAATTAATCTTGGCTAACCTCATGCAGTACATCGTAGCAATTAATCTTTAATATGCTTTAGACTCTAGTCATAGCACAATGTGGTTTCATATCCACAATTTTTTTCCTTAAGAGAGTGGACAACACAGGCAAATACAACTCAGTACACATGTTAGACTTTATCATACTATACAGCAACTTCATTATAACCTTTATTAAAAAACCTTACCATAATGTGAAGTTTTCCCACCAGCATAATAGAGATAAGTGAGAAGAGAAAAAATTTTATATAGCACTTACAATGTGCCAGGCTCTTTTCAATGATCTCATTTGATCTTCAAAACAAATTTGAATCCTAGGAGATAGTTGATATGATTATTATCCCCATTACGAGGAAATTTGAGGCAAATAAAATTTGAGAGGCTTGCTCAGGGTCACAAAGGTAGCAAGTGTTGAGGCTGATTTAAACTTAGGTCTTCCTGAATTCAGACCAGTGCTTTGAATTCTCTCCACTATCTAACTCACTTGGTAAAAAATGATCAAGTAATGAGACTTCAAATTATGTTAGAATATGCTAACTAAATCTCAACCAACCAGGCTAGAGTACATGTAAAAGATCTCTAAATTGTTTCCATTGACATTGCCAACAGATTTCTTTACCTTCAAAAGAAAATTGTTTCCAAATAAGTTAATATTTTTTCCTGAGAATTTGCTGTAGAAAATGTCATTCTTTAGAACTCTTTAGAACTTTAAATATAGTTTCACTGAAATATTTAATAGAAAAGGCCCTAATCCTCCAAATTAGCCTAATTACCAAACCTATTAACAATTCCCAACACATAGACATCAATTTAAGAAAATAAAAATATTTATTATAATTGTCCTTATTACTAAAGTTTATGCAATAAGATGGGCAAATCATTGCTTCTTTAAAATAAAGTTTTACAATGAGATGACTTAGATCAATTCCAATGGACTTGTGTTGGAGAAAGCCATCTGCATCCAGAAAGAGGAGTATAGGGACTGAATGTGGCTCACAACATAGTACTTTCACCTTTTTATTGTTGTTGTTTGATTGCTCTTTTTTCCCCCTCATTTTTTTTCCTTTTTTGACCTGATTTTTCTTGTGCAGCATGATAAATGTGAAAATATGTTTAGAAGAACTGTACATATTTAATGTATACTGGATTACTTCCTGGGGGGGAGGGAGAAAAATTTGGAACATAAGATTCTTTGCAGTGGAAGAAGCACCAGCCCTGAAGTCAAGAGGACCTCAGTTCAAAACTGGCCTCAGACATTTAACACTTCCTAGCTGTGTGACTCTGGGTTAAGTCACTTAACCCCAAATGCCTTAGCAATAAAAAGGAACATAAGGTTTTGCAAAGGTAAATGTTGCATGTATTTTAAAAATAATAAGCTATTATTAAAAATTAGAAAGAATAAATCAAAATAAAATAAAGTTTTAAAGCAAAGATTATTTTCTCATTTGAATATTTGGATGGAAGGGATCACAAAGCATGAATACTGTTGTTAATTTTACCAATCCAGTTTGTAAGAATGAGCTGCTTTGGTTGAAAAGTTTATTCATCAATTTCAGTTATTCAATATCATAACATTCAGAACATTTTCTAAGGTTGATATTGTTCGCACCATATTTTCTTAATCAATTTGATTACCCTTGAATAATTAAGGACAGGGTCTAAAACACTATTGTTTCCCACAGCTGCATTCATGAACTGAAAATGTTCTTCAGATGACTTTTTAGAAATAGTCTTTTTCTAACTGGTTTCCCCAATACTCCCAGTAAGTATTTTTATTTTTCTTTACTGATGAAAAGAGAAGAGGGCAGGACATAACATCATTATGGAATGGACCTTTAAAAAGAAATTCATATGGGGTAGCTAGGTGGCGCAGTGGATACAGCACCAGTCCTGAAGTCAGGAGAACTTGAATTCAAATCTGAACTCAGACACTTAACACTTCCTAGCTGTGTGACCCCCCCACTTAACCCCAAATGCCTCAAAAAAAAAAAAAAAAAAAAAAAAGAGAGAGAGAAGATCATATGACTGTCATATAATATACTAAGTGTACATTATATGAACACACACATCTTATCTGCTTTATATTATAAAGTCTAATATACATTTTTCTTTTACCAATTCATATTAAGTTGTGTTTATGAAGTATTAAAGTATATAAAGAGCTATTCTAACAACAATCCTCATTTCAGTGTGTGTGTGTGTGTGTGGAGTAATTAGAGGAAGAGAAGGAAAGCAGGAAGAAAAATACTTAGATCTATATTCATGTTTGTAGGAAATCACCAATATGGAAACTCTCTCCAATAATAAATACCCCAAATCATCTGTAATTTATATTCTTAGAGAGTTGCTGAAACATTAAGAGATTTACTTATTTTTTCCTATGGTCACATAATTAATTAATACCTTTTGAATCCAAGTCCTCTGTTCTCCAAGACTGACCTTCTATCCACCACTATACCATGGTGCTTCTCATTCCCAATTTACAGATAAGGAAAGTGAAAATCTAAGAAATTAAGCAATTTTCAAACCAAGATCTCCTATCTCATTTCTACACTCTTTACACCATGCTATGCTAGTACTCATGTTATATACCTTCTATGTTTGGATCACGGATATGAAAAAGGTATAGCTTCTCCTGAAAAAGCTTTCATCTGTTGTTTGTAGGAACTATTCTAAAATGTTAACACAAAATTATAAAATGAAAGTTATTGCTACTGATAAAGTATTTGTTTCTTGAAAAAAAAAAAGCAATTTGCTTTCGCAATTCTTATGGCACATCAAAGATTTTGCTATTTTGTCACTTCAGAATATTCTACAATCTCCCAATATTATTAGATTTAGTTTATTAGTCATCAACAAAATTATAAGTCTCTTGGCTCAAATTCTTACAGTTAAACTCAAATTCTCACATTTCTCAAATTCTTACAGTGAAATAAATGAAACAATACATCCTATTATTCCCAAACTCTGGGAATTAATTCAAAATCACCTTCACCACTACCACAGTAGAGGACTAAGAGAGAGAAGACTCAAGCTAACAGGAATTAAGACGACCTTCAGCAGTGAAGAAAGCAGAACTAATGAAAAGAGCTGAATGATGCATCACGAAGTGCTCAGGCCATCAGTCACTTCCTCCATAAAGTTTCCACAACAGCAGAGCTGGATAAAATATGCTACCCTATTTTGGACCTCTTGTTTCCGTACTTGGAATCATATCCTTTATTTAAGACATCAGCCATTTCCACAAGAACTGGACCTATAGGAGAACACTGAGATGCAAGGTCAGAGATTCTGGCTTCAAGCAAATATCCCTACTAATAGAAATAGGTGGTAAGAAGAAAGAAAGATAAAGAAGGAACAATTACTCAAACACTTTTTTCAGACTCCTGAGGCATTTTCAGGTTACAAGAGCAAAGGTGAGAATAGAGCTTGGATTTACCTTTAGGAAAAATTAATACTAGCACAATGAGGTGGCACAATGGTTAGAGAGCTGGGTTTGAAATCAGAAAGATTCATTTCATGAATTCAAATACAGTCTTGGACACTTCCTAGCTGTGTAATCCTGGACAAGTCATTTAACCCTACTTGCCTTGGTTTCCTCATCTGTAATATGAGCTAGAGAAGGAAATAACTAATCATTCCAGTGTCTTACCCTCAAAAAATTTCAAATGGAATCATAAAGAATTGAACACAACTGCAACGATAACAAAAAAATTAGTGAAAACACACACACACACACACACACACACACACTGTCCCTACTTTCAGCAACCTTACAGTTTTAGTAAAGGATACAAAATAATATTGAAGCCATTACAATACAAATCAGAATTTAAATACAAAGGAAGAGTTGAAAGCATGCATTATTAGAAGAATGAAACATCACCCTTTTGCTTTTTTGGAGAGGGAGGGCAAACAGGAGAAGAAAAAATCGGAATCGCAGCTAGACTTTAAGTGGATTTAAGAAATGGATACTATCTCTCATTTTCCAGACGAAGACACTAGAGGTCACATAGGTATTAAAAAGCAGAGAGGATTTGAAGTGAGGTCCTCTGACCAGGCCCCCAGCAGACTTTCTTCTTCTCCAAGGACTCCTTTTGGAACCACAGCGTTGAGAGGCTGGGTTTGGGAAGCGTTCGCTTGGGCCGAGAGGAGCCCTGAGAGGGAAGGATGGGAAAGGAGTGGCAGGCGGGCCACGGCGCTCCCTAAAGTGCCAGGGTGTCCTAGGGATTTGAACTTTCGTCACCTACGCCACGTAGGTGGCAGAAGCTGCCGGCAGGGCCGTGGCGAGGAGCAGAGCTGTGCTTTACACATATTCACCCGCTGGCCCGCGGGGGGTGGATGGAGGCGGACGCTCGGGAACTCGGGCAGCCAAAGTCTGACAGACGTGAGACGGCAGCGGAAGCAAAGCCGACACAAATCCCCTGGCCAGGCTGCCCATGCAGTCCTTCCCGGGAGGTGGACGGCCTCTGCCCTCCCCCTTACCTTCCGTCCCCTCCCCCCTTTCCCCTCCCCCCGGGTCTCCCTTCTCCTCAAGCCCAGCCCCCCCTCCCTTCCCTGCCCGTCCGGCTAAGGCGACCCCGGCTCCCCGGCTCCAGGCTCACCTGCAGAGAGTTTGGGCACCCTGCCGATCTTGCTGGTGATCTCCGCGGTTAGCACCGCGAAGTCCTGCTCGTAGCCTTCGAAGTCTGATGACATGGCTGTGGTGAGGAGTTGGGGCTCGGCCCGGAGCGGATGAGGGGCAGCGGCTCCGAAGCGCCGAAAGTCGCCGGGCGGCAGCGGCTGCAGCGAGAACCCAGGACAGCTCCGAGACCGGCCGCTTCCGGGTTGTGCTACTCGTGCGTCTGGACCCTCCGTAAACTCGGGCTGCTCACACTCAGTTCCCCTAACTGATCCCTCCTTCAATTCCCGTGAGACTTCAGAGTCTGAAAGGGCAAAGAGCCGCACCTCGGTGGAAAGGCCTCCTATCGCGAGGCACACGCTACAGTCCTCTACTTCGGCTCTCCAGGGGATGGCTGTCAGAGAAAAAGAGTGAAAGGAAGTGGTTTCCGGAGGGATCGCTTCAGGGAAGGACCTTCGGGAAGTGGCGATGACCCAGGCTAGCCACAATGCCCGAGGGGCTTGCGAGGAGGCGGAGGCTTCCCTGGAAAGGCTGTGGTGACTTAGAGGTCCTAGCCACCAGCCTGTGGCCTCTCATCTCACTCACTTGTCGCCCGGGAAGGGCGGAGGAAGCGGCAACGGAAGGATCCCCAGAAGAAGGAGGAACGTATTCCGGGTGAGGCCGGCCTTGCCGCCCCGGAAGTGCCCGATGGCGGCGATGGCTGAGGAGTGGGCGCAGAGGGGGGAGCGCGGGAGGGGACCTCCGGGAGAAGGCCGACTTCCTCGGTACGTCGCGGCCATCTAGCCATCCTCTCTAGAAGTTGGGAGCGGCCGGGGAGGGTGGGGGGGAAGGATGTTAGGGGAGAGAGCGAGAAGCTACGAGCGCCCGGGCCGTTGGTAGTGATGGGGAAACCGAGGTACGAGGCAGCGTTCCCTGGGGAACTTCACACGTTCCATGCACGTAGCGTTAACTCCCCGGACACACGCGAGCTCTGGGAAGCATTAGGCGCGGCTTCGCTCCGTAACTTCCCCACCGCCTCTTTCCATTCTCTTTCGGGAGTCTCTCCCCCGCTCAGCCTCTTCTCCTGAGCCCCACAGTGGGGGCTGATCCTGTTGGAAAGGGAGCGGGAAGGAGCCTGGGTGCTGCCTTAGTGTACGGGCATTTCAAGGAGAGCATGACCGAACGCGAGGGCTGGAGCACTTAGAGCCCCTCCAGGCCAGTCCTCTCATTCTGCAGAGGAGTAAACTGGGGCTTGGAGAGAGGTAACTTGTCCACCATCACCTACAGGCAAAACCCAAATGCGCTTTCGGCTACTTCTCTGTTGCAAGCCATTAATTAATTAATTAATTAATTATTATTATTATTATAATAACTTTTTATTGCCAGAACCCATACCAGGGTAATTTTTTTTTACAACATTATCCCTTGCACTCACTTCTGTTCGAATTTTTCCCTCCCAACCTCTACCCCCTCCCCTAGATGTCAAGCAGTCCTATATATGTTGAATATATCGTAGTATATCCTAGATACAATATATGTGTGCAGAACCAAACAGTTCTCTTGTTGCACAGGGAGAATTGGATTCAGAAGGTAAAAAATAACCCGGGAGCAAGCCATTATTTATTAAGTGCTTACTCTTAGCTTTGGTTATTGCCAGTGACTGAAACTGTTTTGTGATGCCCCAGGAACAGTTTGCTGGGAAACCAAAAAGATCTAACAGAGCTTTCCAAATTGGCTCCCAGGAAATTTAGGAGAAGTATGGTCATTCTGATTTAAAAGCTGGGACTACAATTGTTACCAGAATTATTGTTCTTTTTGGTCATTGACTGAGATGTTATATCTCTCCAATCTTTGATATACCGAGTCATGCAATAGAGATATTCATTGATAATTACCTTGGTATACTCTTTCTTAATCACTTTTTTGGTACTGTTATCCTTTAGTATTGTATAATTGTCCCCACCATTTCATCTGACATTTTCACAGATTCTTAGAATGTTAAAGTAGAGAAGAACCAAAAAGTTTTAGTTAGCTACAGGAAATTGAGTTAAGGCTACCTGGCAAATGGCAGCTTAAACCAGAACCCATATTTTTAAATTCCTGATTCTGAGTTTCTTTTAAAAAAGTTTCAACCTTTTTGTTTGAGGTTCATTATTGCTCAATCAGGTGGCAATTATTCATATTATAAAAAAGAAATAATCTGCAGGTCTAAAATTAGTCACTGGCCATTAGACACTGCATTCCAATTCTTTTTTTTTTTTTTTTTAAATTGATTTCATAGTTATGAGGAACTCTCCCCAGAGGAAACTTCTACCTATGTAAATCAGCACTTGTTCTTTAAATTATAACCCTAGAGAATTGGCTGGGACACTTTATGTCTTAATCCACAGTCTATCTGAGGTGAGATTTGAACTCCAGAATCTTCCTGATTTGTGAATATACTGCCTTTCATTCCAGTCATACTCTTTGTTATGATGATGAAGATAATTACAGAAATCTCTATTCAAATGCTAAGTAGCTTTCTGGTATCTTTGTATCTGCTTTCTTCTTTCCTCTGGAGTATTGTCATGGAAACCAAAGCATGGTTTTTCCTTTCTAGTTTTTCCTTCTGCAACCAATTCTAAGAAACATTAGATATTTTTAGAGTTATTCAGCCATTACTCATTACCAAGATTCCTCCCTGAATTGTTTGGAGAATGAATTTTTGTACCTAGTTGAGCAGATCTGGGCCTTAATTTTCCCATCTGTAAAATTGTGTCACTGGGTTATCCCCAAGGCCCCTTTCAGCTCCAAAATTATCTGATTCCATATTACTAACAGTGTTCTTTTATGAAGTTTTTATATCAGATGACTAATGTATTAAATGAATATACTTAAATGATATTAAGGAACTATAAGAAAGTATGTTAAAAATAAGGTTTTTCCCAGATTGAGATGTCATAGCATTAGAGAAAAACTCTTAATTCACAGGCTTTATGTTTTGAATTGGTTATATAGCCTAACTTTTTCTTCTAAACATTTATATTTTGTTTTATTTAGGTTGATTTAAAAACAATGAAATTCACTTGTTCCTGTCAAGACAAAGAACTCTGAACATCAGTTAAAATGGCTTACTCAGATTTAACATCCCACAGTTTGAAGGCATGAGTATTAATGAAGACTCACGGACTTATGACACGTGGAAATGTATATACAAAAAAGGAACTTTACAAGGTTTTTAAAATAGAAAATAACTGTCATCATTATGGGTGTACTCTGCTCTGTTATTAGATTTGAAAATCTACATGAGTTAAAAAGACTGTGCCACTGGGGTCCCATTATAGCTCTTGGTGTTATAGCAATATGTTCCACAATGGCCATGATTGACTCCGTTTTGTGGTATTGGCCTTTACATACAACAGGAGGAAGTGTGAATTTCATCATGTTGATAAATTGGACTGTCATGATTCTTTACAATTACTTCAATGCTATGTTTGTGGGCCCTGGCTATGTGCCTCTGAAATGGAAACCGGTAAGGAAAAAAAAAAAAAAAAAGACAATCTTTGAAAAATGAAATCTGCTATCAGTCTTGTTTTTAATTTTTTTTTTAAAAAAACAAAAGTACAATGTTCTTTTTGTCAAGTGGCAAAGACTAAAAGCTCTAATCACTTAATGATGAAAGCCCATTTATTTTCTTGAAATTATTTACCTACATTATTTAAATATTGTATTTAAACTATGTCATTTAAATAGTATAAATTCTTTTAAAATATGATATAAAATTAGCTTTGTTTTTTTTTTTTAAGATAATATACACTATTATATGTCAAGTCACCAAATGTTTTTTAAGTATCTGTTCCATTCAGGATGTGTAAATAAGAAATTTTAAGATTCTTTGGTGAAGGGCATTGAACTTAACGGTGTTTTATAATAATATCTTCCTGATTGGTTATTAAGTAGTAAAATAAACAATCACTTGGAAAAGAAGCTGTGGAAACAGATGAGGAAGTTGGAAAAACAAAGAAATAAGGAAACACTCAAGAAATTATTTCAGAAGAGAAATTAGAAAACAGAAAAAATTGTATCTTAAATAGTGATGCTCAGGAAGATTTCCGTCTAATTAAAAGTAATGATTATTTTGGTCATTGAAATAAATTTAGAAATAACTACTTATATTTGAAATAATAAAAACTAATGGTCCATTTGCCCCACTAAAAATTTGATTGAAAACATGACATAGCTCATGTGTTACTTTGCTGATCTCACTTGTTATCTTTCCCCTTAAAATTATTTGTATTTGTTCTGGACTTCTTATTACTTTGGTGTAGTCACTCAAAATGGAGGAACTCCTTTTCCTTATGCAAATCTGGAACCTGGACACTTGCCTGAGGCAAGGAAAGGTCACACAGCCTATACGTTTCCAAGACCTGAGAGTTCAACCCAAGTCTCTGAGAGTCCAGGCCAGCTTTCTATCAAACTGTACCATTTAACCCCCGTTTTGTATTTACTCTTTTTTTTTTTTTTTTTAAATCAAGGTCTTTTCAACAGAATCTAAATTCCTTTAATGCAGGAACTGTTTTATTTTTGTCTTTACGTTTCCTAGCACCTCACAGTACCTGGTAAATGTTATGCTCTTATTGAATTATTATGTGATTGAATCAGATTGTAAATTTTAAGAGCTGGACTTCAGTTTTCTCATCTATAAAATAAGGGAATTAAATTAGATATCCTCTGAGAGCTCTTCTAGCTCTAGATCATTTCATCCTTTAAAAGTGTTCAATTCTAGATTCCATGCATCAATATGTGATTTTTCTTTTTATTATTTTCCCAATCAAGGAGAAAGCTCAGGACAGCATGTATCTCCAGTTTTGTAAGGTGTGCCAGGCATATAAGGCACCGCGTTCCCATCACTGCCGAAAGTGTAACAGGTACCAGTTCATTATTTTTCACTATGGATTGATTCCTTTTATTCTTGGTCACGTGTTTGTTTTCCTTATCACACACAAGTCAGTTTCATGAGAATATTTTGCAAATCCTAGTGTTTAACAAAGCAGCAGCACTGCCACTGAGAGAACAATTGTGATCAGTTAACCAACTGCCTCTTGCTAGTGGTATGACCTTCATCAAGTCATTTCTTTCTTTGATCCTTACCTTTCACTACCCATCTGCTAAAATTAGAAGGAAAGTATCTTGAAATAAGATGCTATTTACATATGAACTAACATTTCTAGAAATAATGTCAAAAGTGCTTTTGTGTTCATAATAAGATGTATTCATTATGGCTTTTATTATACCAGTCTCCTTTGTGTAGCCTTTGCAGCATATTTCCTCTCCATAGAGTTGTCTTAAATGTTAAGAATTTTTACTTGTTTTAGAATCTTGGTCATATTATATTTACAACTTAAAATGAAATAAAGACTCAAAACAAAAAAGAAAAGACATTGTGAATAAGTTTTGAAATATTCACCTAGAATATTTTTTAAAGGACAGCTGAATTTATTATTAAGAAACCTGTGATAAGAAAGTGGCAATACTGACAAACTACAGGAGGCAGCTACTCTTTCCTTCACATTTGATTTGGCTTTTGAAAAGTTTATTCTAACAATAGTAGAGCTCAAAGGAAAGACATTAGTCCTGTCGTCATTGTACCATATCATACACAGGGATAGATTATTTAGCCTGTGAGTTCCCAGCATCTAACAGTTAAGCATAAAGGAAGGAAGTCAGGGGCATCTGTTTGGGTGTGTTATTGCTTTCAATTCCAGATGGAGATTTAGGGGGGTGGGGGGTTTGTGTTTTCATTGTATTCCACTTCAATCACTACTTTAAAACTGCTCATTTCTGTATGCTGCATGTCTCAATGGATTTCCTGACTACTTAAAACAAATTCATGTATAAGAGATACCATCATGTCTTCACGGGCTGTTACAAAGCATGCTATATCTTGTGTTATTTTTGACTTTCAAAGCATTCATCATTTATGTTTCTATGTGAAGGAAATTTTTTCCGGTTCTACAATGTCTAACTCCCATGACTTAAGAACATATTTCTTTTGAAGATAAATTTCATTGAATACATACTTAGGGTTTTATGTACCTTTTGTTTTTCATTAGATGTGTTATGAAGATGGATCATCATTGCCCTTGGATCAACAATTGTTGTGGTTACCAAAATCATGCATCTTTTACTTTGTTTCTCCTCTTAGCACCTTTGGGTTGTATTCATGCTGCTTTCATCTTTGTTATGACCATGTATACACAGCTTTATAATAGGGTAAGATATTGTTTATCAGTCATTCAATTGTCAGAGTATGTGTTAATGGTTCTAAGAAATCATTTCTTAGGAAGTATACGTATAGATATATAGATATATAGATATATAGATATAACTCTTCTCCCCATGATTAAAAGAATAAAAAAAAATCATAGGACTTTACTTTATAAAAATTTTCTGGTCTTTTTTCAAAGCTATTAAAGTTGATAAAAATTATTTAACTCTAGGAACTGAGATGTAGGTGTTTAATACATGTTTGTTGTTGAGTTGAAGTGAATAAAAAGAAAGTGATAAGGATGAGTTTGGGTGGGATAGACCATGAAGCAGAAAATAACAAGTCCTGGAGATCACTGCTACTAAAAAAATCCTTTAAACACAGAGTAGCAAGGATTTTATCAACTTGATTCATATCAAAAGAGAAGTGAAAGAGGGAAAGATTGAAGTCAAATTGGCCTAGTGTTTTATGTACTTTTTAATACATACATTTGACTTAATCTTACCCCAAAGTTGTTAAATTAAGGAAAGGAGACTTGCCTGGCAGTTGCTGAAAATGTCCAGTTAGGAACAATTATGAACTGGTTTTCTGCAGACAGTTGCACATTGCAACCATTTACCAAATCAGATTCATAAAAACAGGATTTTACTCAATTAACTAAAGTTCTGAATTGACATTTTAAGGGGCAGTTCATGGTTTGGAATATTATATATTGAGTTTCATCATTGGCCACTACCAGATAATTCCAGTTTTTCCATTGTAGATTTCCTTTGGTTGGAATACAGTAAAGATTGATATGAGTGCAGTTAAGAGAGATCCCCTTCCTATTATACCCTTTGGATTATCTGCATTTGCTGCCTCATTATTTGCGCTGGGATTGGCTGTAGGAACAACTATAGCAGTTGGTATGTTGTTTTTTATCCAGGTAAGTTTGATAGTTACCATTAGCTAAAAGATTCAAGGTTGTTGGGGTTGAAAAAACTATAGCCTCCATTTATAAAATGAGGTGGAGAACTATTTTCATTTGTTTTGACCTCCACCCAGGCCCACAAATTAATTTTGTCTGAAATGGAATTATCCAGATAATTGATTCAGTCCTTCACTTTATTTTGTATTTGTAGATACAGATAGCTACAGTGTAGAAAAGATTAAACATTTTCAGAATTAAAATATTTAGTCAAAAATTAACACTGGCTCAGAAAAGTGATTTAAGCATAATGTTAAAATGAGTTTTTATTGTACTCTTATTCTTAACCTAGAATTAATGCCTTTGAACTTCAGTATCCCTGTAAATAGAGGTGAATCATATCTGTAGTAAATTGACATCCTTTATTTGAAGATCCTACATTAATACAGAATGCAATTAGTCATATATATAATGTATAATATGATGTAATGTAAGAAACATAGAGTTTGAAATAAAATGAATTAAATAAGGAAAAACTTTTTCTTAACTATTCAAAAAGTGACTTACAATGGTTTATTATCTGTTTATATGAAAATATTTTAAATTAAGAGTAAGCTAAAGAAAAGGTGACAAAAGAATTTAATAGCAAAGTATGTATATATTAACATAGAGAATACAGTAGCTATTTCCTTTTTATCATAAAAATCTTCGCAAAGTATTACTGTGAAATGTTTATCTTCATCTGAAATTTAATTACTGAAAGGAATGAGGTATTTTGCTAGTCTTCTTTGAACACAGTTGATTTCTCAGTTGATGTGATTTTTGTGTCTAAAAATTTCATGTAAATGGGGCCCAGTCACTTTAAATAATAATTTTTCAACTGTCATTTAATTTTCAGATGAAAGTAATTCTTAGAAATAAAACTTCTATTGAATCATGGATTGAAGAGAAGGTAAATTGTAATGCAGAATCTTCTTAATTTTACAATAACAGTTTGAATATGTTAAATAAAAATGCCAGAAAATTACTTGCTTTATTTTAGTGGTTTGCAAATTCGATTTAAAATAGAAATAGTACATTTTGATTAATTACTCACTTAAATGTACCCAACATCCAAAATATATTTCTAAAAGATTGTTATAGGACCTTCAGTCAATCAGCAAACATTTAGTAAACACCCAGGATGTGCCAGGCTTATCTGTTGATTATCAACCATCTTCCTTCAGCTTGGAGTGAAACTCCAATCCTACTATTGTCAAATCCCTCTTGGAACTTCTATTTCATCTCCAATGAAGAATGAATTCCTGAAATCAAATAAACCTTTTAGAGCTTATATATTTCATGAATGAAAAAAAAAATTTAAACACATATATTGTAAATATGTCTTGTGCTACACGGGACTCATTGCACTATCACAATACATTATCATCCCCGGGAAAAGTTGGACTTTTCTTTTTGAATTGATTATAATCTTCAGCTTTCTTATTAGGTGGCATAGAGCTCTCTTTTCTAAGATCTCTTCCATTTGGTCGTCTATAGGGCTTTCTAATTTAAAAGTAAATATTATGCGGTAGCCACAGTTATTCTGTATAAGAGAATCTTGTATCTTTTGTGAATTTTTAAAATTTTTATAATTCTAAGATCATAGATTTAAAGTTGAAAAAGACCTCAAAGGTCATTGAATTCAACTCTCACTTATTTTTTATCTAAGTTTACTGGAGCACAAAGAGATTCAGCACTGCTTGTCTAAGTGCATGAAACTATAGAGTCACTCCACCCAGAACCTCTGAGTCCAACTTTAGTTAGTCTTTATTATGGTCTCTCCCTGTTCACATCACTTTGTGAGGTGGGCTGTCTAAACTCAGTCAGATTGTAGGTTGAATACTAGAACCTATATCTCCTAAGTCCTATGTCAGGCCTGGTTCTGCTTCCAATACAGTGACATTTAAAGTAGTTATTTGTAAAGGGCAGGAAGTTTGGAGAAACACACTTAAGGCTCAATATGATTGATTTAATCCTACAACAAGGTGTTAACTCAGTGGAATTGATAAGATGATGGTTATCTAGTTTACACGTACTACAAGCTGACACATATTCTACAAGATTGACACCTATGATGATGTACTTATAATAGAATATATAAGAGGTAAGAGAACTGGGAGAACAGACTTCAAGATAGAGACTGTCCTGCTGGCTCTTCTGCCTCCTACACTTTGAGAGATTCCATCTTTGATCAGCCTTCTGGTGGTTCTCCTGCCTCTTGCACTTTGAGAAAGAAGAGATTCCATCTTGGACAAGCCTCTGGTAGCTCTCTTGCCTCTTGCATTTCCCCCACTGAAACCAAGACCCATTCTGGAGGGCCTCCAGATAGGCCTTGGTCTCAGTGGAGAAATGGAGGACAGGCCAGCCATTGTGATGGTGGAAGATGGAATGTATCTCTCCCAGTCCTTGTTGGCGTTTATATACTCTATTGTAAGTACATCATCATAGGTGTTAATCTTGTAGAACTATATTAAGTACTAAGTACATGTAAACTAGAAAATCATCTTAATTCCACTGAGTTAACACCTTAGTAAGATTAAATCAATTATACTGAACTACAAAACTGTTAATCACCATACTAAACTAAATAACCGTTGTCTTATCAATTCCACTGAGTTAACACTTTCTTTCAAGTATACTTCTCTAGAGTTGTGCCCTTTACAGTTATTTATTTAAAGCATACTTATTTTCCTTAATTCTGAATCACTAGTTTCAGATGTAGAGAGGAATTTTTGACCAGTTTTGCAACATGCAGCAGGAGTATTCCTTTTCCCGACCACTAGATGTCAGTGGTATTTAAGAAATGGATAATACCCTTTTATTTTCCCTATGCTAAATAAAGCTATTTAGGATTAAATGGTAAAGGAACTTTGTATGTAACCTAATTCATCCCCCTTCCCTATTCTAATACAAAGACCATTGTTGACAGCCCCTTCTTTACCAGTGAAGGGGAGTCTAGCCAACAATTGCCCCATGCTAACTGAAACTGTTTATGACGCATTCTCTTCATTTTCTTGCACCCAGATATTAATGCACTGTGGTAGTGGCAGCTTCTAGCTGCTTGTGTAAATCTTCATATAGGACTTACTAGGCATGATAAATGTGGAAATATTTTTAAAAGAATTGTACATGCTTAACCTATTTGGGATTATTTGCTGGCCAGGGAAGTGGAGAGGGAGGGAGGGAGAAAATATGGAACATGAGGTTTTGCAAGGGAGATGTTAAAAACTGGCTTTGCATATACTTTGAAAAATAGAAAACTTATTTAAGAAAAAAAAGGAACTGTTAGGAATTTTTTAAATAAACCAGATCCACTTTTGTTTTCTGCTTTAGTTTCTTCCTACATTATTAAAATGAAAAAAATTATCCCATTAGAGACATTTAGATTGGAAAATTGCTTGAAGACAAAAATTCTGATAAAGTCTAAATCTTATTCTTTATATTAAAAAGTAGTTTAGAAAAAATTACATCTTAACATGGGTTCTAGTTTTATCTCTACTGCTGACTTACAATATGACTTTAAAGCAAATTTAACCTTTTTGAGTCTCTGGTTCCTCAAATGTAGAATCAAGGTTTGGATTAGGTGAACTTTAAGATTCCTTCCTCATTTAAAGTTGTATTAGTCTATCCCAAGAAACCTAGTTAATTTACAAATTATAAAGTAACCTTCTATGAAAAAATTTATAAATGTTTTTCTGAATTAATGGTACATTTTACTGTTTGCTGAACTCTACAGGCCAAAGATAGAATTCAATATTACCAGACAGCTGAAAGCTTTGTTTTTCCCTATGACATGGGAAGTAGATGGCAGAACTTTAAGCAAGTGTTTACATGGTCTGGAATTCCTGAAGGAGATGGATTAGAATGGCCAATAAGAGAAGGATGTCATCCATACAGCCTGACAGTAAGTATTTTAGTCAAAACTAACTTTCCTTTCCACGTGTCCTGTTTAAACTAATGTATGATAAAACCTCTTTGGTATTAAAATTTGCCAATTTATAGAATTTCTCAGAGTTCTAAATTCATCTTTGTTTAAGTTCTGTCTTCATCATGTAGGCCTTTCCTCAAAAAAAATTTGATGATTTTGTAGTATTCATAAGATTAAGTCTAAATTTAAACTGATGTTAATATTTTCCATTTCACTTTTTATGCCTCTTAATTATTAGGAAATTTTTCCTTTGATCAAGTCTAAATCTGACTTTCTGCAATTTCAGTCCATTGTTCCTAGTTCTAGGTTCTTGGGCCAAGCAAGACAAAACTCTTTTCCCTTCAAATGCTAGAAAACATGTATTATTTCTCATGTCTTTCTTATTCAGTCTAAAAAGTTTTACTTTCTTTAACCAATCTTCATTTTACATGTTCTAGTATCCTCATTGCTTTTTTTCTAACTGCCTTCAAGTTTATGTCTTTCCTGAACTGTAGTGCCGCAAATGGAACCTATCATTCTAGCTTTGACCTGACCATGCTATGTGGGCTGTAACCATGCATACCCTTTTAACTTACCAATAACTACTAGAGCTGTATCTTAAAAGAGATTTTTAAAAAGGGAGAAGGACCTATATATACAAAAATATTTATAGTAGCTCTTTTCTCAGGACAAAGAATTGGAAATTGATGGAATGTCATCAATTGGACAATGGCTGAACAAATTGTGGTATCTGATTATAATGGAATACTATTATTGTGCTATAAGAAATGATGAACAGGATGCTCTCTGAAAAATCTGTAAAGTAACAGCAAGATGGTCAATTATGAATAACCTGGCACTTCTCAGCAGTTCAATAATCCAAAACAATTCTGAAGGACCGAACTGATGGTGTCTAAATACAGATTGAAACATACAAATTGAAACTTCATTTTTCTTGAGATTTTTTTTTTTTTTTTTTTTTTGGAGGGGGGACAGGACGATATCTGCTTTCTCTCATATGACTTGTATGAAAAGGAAAAGCAAAAAAGATCTTCATATAACTTTTTGTTTGATTTTGGTGACGCATTTGAGGTTAAGTGACTTGTTCAGAATCATACAGCTAGTTAAGGTGTTATGTGAATGAGGCTGGATTTGAACTCGGATCTTTCTGACTTCAGGGTTGGTGCTATATCCACTGTACCAAGTAACTGCCCTTTAATGTGACTTTTTTGTCTGTCTGTAAGTCTAACAAAACCCCTAAAAATGTGCTGACTAGCCTTTTCAAGCATGTTGACCTGCAGCAGTCTCACAGAACAATAATATTCTCTCCCTGATAACCATATTCCCAAGCAAAAGAAGCTGCTGCAGCTACAGATTGCAATAGCTTTGTATGACATATATAGCAGATTGGGGATATTCTTGTATTGAAGTCTAAGAATGATACAGTTGCAATTCTGTTCCAATTAAATGTTCTGCTTTTGAAGGAGAAAAAAAAGACAAAATCCAAGCTTTGTTCTGGATACTACATCTCTATATGCAACCAAATATCACATTAACATTTTTGCTTATTGTGGCACACTATTGACATATTGAGATGTTAACTAAAACTATTGTCTCTCTATACCCTACATACTTCATACTGATAAAATTATTTTTTTAATCTAAGTATAAATTAGAATAGTGGATAGAATGGTGGGATTGGCGTCAACAAGACTTAGGTACAAAACTTGTCCTGTATACTTACTAGCTATGTGACATTGCCCAGATTACTTAACCTTTCTGTACTTCAGTTTCCTCCTCTCTTAAATAAGGTGACAAGGATTTAGTGGCCCACAGAAATCTCTTCCAACTCCAGATCTTTGATCCTATGAATTTAATAATCCTAATTTAAAATTGCATTTTATTTTGTTCAGCCTATTGTTCTCAGTATTTTGAATCCTACTTCTTTTTTCATCTAACATATTAGCTTTTCCTCCCAGCGTTGTGTGGTCTGCTAATTTGAAAAGAAAGCCATCTATTCTTTTCGTCCAAATCATTGTTAAAAATATTCAACAACACAGGCAGGGTAAAGGACAGATTCTTGGGACATAACATCAAATAACTTCACTAATGACTCTTTGGTCATTCACTCATTCCCAAATCCAAATAATTGTATTATCATCTGGCTTGTATCTCTCTGTTTGCAGGGATAATATTAATAAACTTGTTTGGTTTACTATTTCAAATAAATGTCAAATGTGAAATGGCTTTAATTAGTCTTAGCATTATCTGGCTCCTGCCTGAAAATACAAAAAAAATAGGCACTGCAAGAAATTATAATGTTTCCCCTTTTTTTATTTTCCAAACAGATCGAACAACTAAAACAGAAAGCAGATAAGAGAGTCAGAAGTGTAAGTATTCTTTCTTTTTTTCAATGATATATTGATTTTTAAAAATTATATATTTGATGATTTTTGTTTTTATATCATAGACATTTCTGATCTTTGATGGCAGGTCCGCTATAAAGTAATAGATGATTACAGTGGTGCTTGCTGCCCTTTCAATAAAGGTATCAAAACTTTCTTCACAACTCCATGTACTGAAGAACCTCGGATTAGCCTAAAGAAAGGGGAACTGATTTTAGTTACCAGAGGTTTAAGGTAAGTAATTTGTACTACTGATTTCCTTTTCTAATGACAGAATTGTTGTCAATCTTAAAAGTAACTTAATCTTTTAAATATTTCAGACATTGGATGTATGGAGACAAAATTCTTGATCATTTGACCACAGAAGGTATGGAAATGGTATTCCCAAAAGTGAACTCTTTAAATAGACTAGAAATTTGGTTCAATATATATATATATATATATAATATATTATTATAATATATTATATATTATATAATAATAATATATTATTATATATTAATATATTAATATTATATATAATATATATTATATACATATATAATATATAATAATAATATATATAGATATGAAAGTATATTTCATATATACGTATGTTTCTTAATATTCCATATTTGCTGCATATGTATGTGAAATGCCATATTCTGCACCTTAGTATAATCTAATTGTTTCTTAGAATAATATATTTACATAATGCTTTAAGGTTTACATAGCACTTTCATACCTGACCCTTAAGAAACCTTATGAGGATTGGAAAAACTAGGAAACAAACAGTATTATGTTTTACAGTTGTGCAGTCTAATGCTTACATCTTCAACAACTTGCCCATAATTGCAGAGCATAGCTGAAACCCAAAGCACACAGACACACACATTTTCTAGTGCTCTCTTCATTGTATCATATTTCAAATACATATATATATATATATATATAATATATATTTATTATTATAATATATTATATATATCAAATATGATACAATGAAGAGAGCACTAGAAAATGTGTGTCATATTTGTTCTCCTGAACCAACAAAAACAACCAGGTTTTTTTTTTTTTTTCCACTTTTCAGATGATTAGCTTAAGTTAACTAGTTAAAAAGTAGTTAAAGCCCAGAATGTTTATAAGCCATAGTAGTTCATTCAATTTAGAATTGTAGCTCAGATTTGAATGCATCCCTTTACTTTGTGTAAATCTTTACTTTGGATAAATCTCTTCTTTGAAACCAAGTTTCTGAAATCTAAATTTTAGATTTAGAAATCTAAAATTTAGAATAAATTATCTTTAAAGATACTTTAAACTCTCATCTACCTATAATTCTTGAATTGTACTCAGAAATATAATAGCTGGTGGAGAAAAAAAACATGAAGTTCAATCCAAAAGATTAAAAGGGGAAGGAACTTTGGGGAAATAATAAACTTCTCTTGCTCATTTTAAGACTGAATTCAAAATAATGACACCAAATTGTTTGGTACTTTCCCTTAGTCTAACAGAAATTTTTCTTTTTAGATGGATCCAGAATACGAGGATGGTTCCCTAGGAAATGTGTGGAAAAGTGTCATTATGATGCTGAAAGTGATCAAATATCTGAGGGAGAAAAGAAAAATAGATAGCTGTTGCTTCAGGAAATGACTTATCCTTTATGACCACACCATTACTTGAAAATTGTGTGTGTGTGTATATATATATACACACTAAAGAATTATGCAATGGGCCTACTCTGGATAAAGTGTTCTTTTCCTCAAAGGTGCCCTAGTGCCATGATTTAAATATTTTTATTACCATTTTGTAACTGAGAAGCCATTCTATATATGCCTTTGAATTCCAACCTGCTCTCATCACTCCTCCTCTAAAAGGAGGAACACTTCACCCAAGTAAGCATTATTGCGTTTTCTATAGAGTTTAATTTTTTAAATTGTGTTGCACACTACGGACCTCACCTACAAATGTAGTTCTTCCCTCCCAGGAAAAATCTGCATGTGACATATATTGCTTTTGCTCCTTCCTCGGTTGCTGTTTCTTATGAAGTAGTACTTTAGAAATTGTAGAATATATTTTGTCAGGTTAATTACAAAACTCAATTTTGTTAAATGTCTTTTAATAATGCAGATTTTGTCAATCACAAATAAAGACCAATGAGTGTTCTCTATATCCCATGGAGCTCACAGTGAGTTGTATTTTCTCTTCCGATTCCCCTCCTTTTTAGCCGTGGTAATAATATCAGGAGTGGAAAGCACTTGCTTTAATTCTTAGACTATATAACCCAATGAAAAACTGGCTATCAAAAAAAGATCTTCAGAAATGAACATCACCTTAGACTATATAACCCAATGAAAAACTGACTATCAAAAAAAGATCTTCAGAAATGAACATCACTTTGTTGTATAAAGAAGAGCTAAAGATTGTTCCTGAGCTTAGCAGACTTCTAATCGAATCCATTAAAAAAATGTCAAGGAAGGTTTTCAACATTCACCCTTGCAAAACCTTGTGTTCCAAATTTTCCACAATTTTTCTCCCACCCTTCAGTTAGATCAAAAAGAAAACCAAAAGCAAACAAACATACCACAACAACAACAAAAGATGAAAATACCATGTTGTAATCCACATTCAGTGCCCTCAGTCATCTTTCTGGGTGCAGGTGACTTATCATAAGTCTATTGGAATTGCCTGAATCACCTCATTGTTGAAAATAGCCATGTGCATCAGAATTGATCATCACATAATTTTGTTGTTGCTATGTACAATGTTCTGGTTCAATTCACTTCACTTGGCATCAGTTCACACAGGTTTTTCTGGGTCATTCTGGTGATCGCTTCTTATAAAATAGTAATCTATTCTATTTCTATAGCATTCTATAACATTCATAAGCCATAACTTAGCAATTTTCAAACTTTTTTGTTTCTAGTAAGGAGGTATGATTTCAACTGGATTTTTAATGTTTAATTATTGCTCTGACTGGTGAAGACATCTTGTTTCTGGTGATGGCAGTTAAGCCCTCTACAACATTTAATGACCAAATAAATCATGGCTTGCTTAGTCTCTTCACTAATCGACTCTATTTGAGTTGCTCTGATAAATGTTAAGTTATACAAGAGCACATTTTAAGGTCATTTAAGAGGAAAAATATTTTAAAGAACTAGTAAAATATTTTATTAAAATATTTTAAAATAGTATGCCTGTCTTTGTCTTTTTGTCTCAATTATCTTTGAACATATTCCCTTTTCCCTTTCCTCTCCTGTGAGCCAATCCTTATAACAGAAGTAATTCACAGCAACATCAACCCATCCAAGATTGATATTGTATGCAGCATTGTGCCCTACAATATATTCAGTTCTTTTCCATATTTGTCATAATTACGACAATAGTCAATTTCACTGTAATCAAGTATTATTTTCCTGGTTTTGTGTACTTTACTCTGCATTGATTTATGTCTTTCTATGCCTCTTTGAATAACTTTTTATGACACAATATTTCATTTCAATGAATTTAGCATTTCCTCAAAAATGTGTTCTACTTTCTGACAAGATCTCTGTGATCACAAAATCTTGGACATTTCATGATATCTCACAATCCTTACAGCTTATAGGACTTACAGGGTCAAAGGATATGGATATTTTAATTCTTGAACATAATTTAATGTTACCTCTGTCAGTCAGCATCAAATATATATTTGCTCCACTTACTATATACAAACTCAAAATATGTTCATGTTCTTTCTTTCAGATGTCTCACTATCTTGCGTCATCTTTGCCAATTTGCTAGGTAGGAAGCGAAGCCTCAGATTTATATTTCTATTAGTCTTTTGGAGTGATTTTTCATCCCCCAGTAATGGTTTATGGGCTTATGCATTTCTGTTCTAGTTTTCTATTTCAGATAGGAAAGGCACCCCCTCAAAAGCAATGGAGTACACAAAAGGAAAGTCACTAAAATGAAATATTTGAAGATAATCAAGAATGACAAGGTATTTGAAAAGGCAATTGACTACAATTAGTAGCGGTCAATAGTAATCTTGTAAAAGGGCATGGTCGCATGTTGGGGAAGCCTACTCTTAACAATGCAGACTTCTCTTTCCAGAGAAAGACAGAGTTGCGATAAAATGATCCAATAGGGAGAGATTAGCAAAATAAGGAAAAAGAGACATTAGCATATAGGTACTTATTACAGTTTTGAGGAACAAATGCGAATGGAATTTTTTGCAAATCTGAAATCAAACTTTGACTATTATTGTAGGTGGAAAAGAGGAGTCATACAAAGGAAGATTAAAAATGAGGGAAAACAGAAAAGGACGGGATAGAATCAAAGGCAAAGATAAAGGGGGTAAAGCTTGGCAGAGACGAGAGCTGAAAGGAACATTATTCATTCAGTTTGCCTGCCTAGAATTGGGGTTGGAAGTCTATGGCTTGAAGAACAATAAAACAATTTCAGATACTGAATGTTAAATGTTATGATTAAAGAGGATTAAACAATAGCTCACAGTGGATAAGCAGATATCTGTAAAGATTAGGTTATCAGGTAGGATTAGCAGGAGTATACTACCAGAAAATTAAGACCACTAATTGAGAGGAAAGTTTAGCTGAAAAGAGGAAGGTTCAGTAGTAAAATTCATGGCCTCATCAATATACGTCCAAATGCATGTATGGGTAACTGATCATAAAGCAAAAATTGGACAAGAGTCTTAGTAAAGTGGGGCTAATGCCTGGAGTATGAAAATGAAATGTAATACCTGTGATTTTATTGTTGTCCGGAGCTCTCAGATGTGGAGATGCCTACCAATGTAGCTCACCATCTTCTCTACAACGAGTTATCCCCAGAACTGTAAGGTTCATACATAACCAATCTGTGCCAGAGGCAGGATCTTGCTAGCTTTAAGACCAATTCTAGAATTCTAGAATAATCAGTAACATGGTATTCCCTTACATCTGGTAAAAATACTACACTAGTGAAAAAATGAAGGAAGCCAAAAAGAGCATGGGAACTATAAAGCTCATCTAGTCCAACCCTCTCATTCAACAGATGAGGTTTCCTAAAAGGCAATACTGTAAATGACAGAACCAAGATTCAAACCTAAATCATCTGACTCGGGCCTTGCCACCATGTTACCTTGAGAAAAGTTATAGGTCACCTGGACAGGAAGAGGTAATAGATGAAGTGAAAGAAACATGACATCTGAAATGGTGACACCCTGTCCATCCCTTCTCTGAACTTCCCCTTCTTGCCAAATCTTATGCAACCTTGTTACTCATCCCTTGTCTCTGTCCCATCCTTTTATAATCACTACCCTAGTTCAGACCTCAGTACCTCTGATCCATTATCTCTGATCCATACAGCTGCCAAATTATTGCCTCTGAAACACCTATGTGAGCACGTCATTTACTTCCTTGGAAATCTTATATGACCTTGTTACCTAGCATTTAAAGCTCTCCTGACTCCCACCACTTTCCCCTCCTTTTCCTATTTCTTGATACACATGATATTCTCTGTCTTTACACAGGTTATCCCTTAGTTCCCAACTCCCCCCTTTAGTTATTTCCTGATTCTCCTCCCTCCCCTATACTCTCTTCTTGTTAATATTTTTTTTGTATGGATTTGTATCGATTTTTTTTTTGTATTACCTTATCTTTGTTCAGTACTTGCAGTCATGTAGAAGGCATTTAAATGTTTTTTGATGATTTACATGTTATCTCTTGTTGAACTCTCTGCTATTTTCTTTTCCATGAGGTTTTCGTTAAGAGTGAAAGATCAAGAAAAAAAGAGGTAGAGAAGGGAATGTTTTGGGAGTTGGGAATTGTTGTGAAATTTCAGAAGGACTTGTTGCCTGTCAAGCTATTTTTATGTTTTGTGAGGAAAGGAAGCTTTGATTGGTAGAATGGATCTGCCTCTGTGTTACTTATGGTCTTGCTAAAGGGCACACCAGTGTGTGTTTATGATCTACACCTTGAACTGATTTTAATCTTAGTAGGAAAGAAATTTAGCAACATTTAGGTGCACAGTTCACATTTTCTGCTGGAAGGGACTAGTGTGATGAGGATAGAGGGTAATATGAGATAATAGCTCCATATTACGTGTGGCCCAGAACTACTTCTTTTAAGATCATAAGGCTTTTCAGAAAAAGGATGAAATACCTGAATTGGTCTAGTTTCTGTGCTCTCCATTAGGAATCAGAAAACGGGTTCACATTCATTTTTGTGATTCAAATGATTTCACCTCGCTAAGCTAGCTAAACTAGCTGATCCATTTTATGCTTGCCAGATCAAAGAGAAGAGCCTCAACCATTAAACATTTGCAATATTTTATTGTAAAAGGTTTACATTTATGAGGAGGATTAACATATATAATCTCTGGGGAGTTGGATTGGTACGATGCATCTCACTTGGCAGTGGATCTTCATTCCTAGTTTGGTTTTTACCTAGGATTTGCTTGAAAGAGTACTTTTATTTCCTTTGTAGCTTCCAGGTCAGCAACACACTGCAAGGAGATGTAGTCATAGGCTACTACAGTAAAGAGCAACATAGAGGACAACATTTTGAAGTGATTATCCCTATGAGAAGCAATATGTCATGGGCCAGACATTATTGAAGAATACTGATGCCCCCACCACTTCAAACTTCAGCCACAACTGTGGCCTGTGTTTGACCAGAAATCTGATCCAAAAAACTGAATAGATATAAAAATGTACTTCCCTTGATGCCCAGCCAATCAGAAATGAAAATCTACTGGTATATTTAAAAATCTCAGAGAAGTCTATAGTTGTATTTAAACATTTTAACTTCAATGGTTTTAGTGACCAAGCAGTTAAATTTCCTTAGGGGAAAAGGTACTTTTAGTGTTGCATCAGAGCACCCAATTGTTAGAGCTATTATTCAATTAGAATTACCTGAAGGAACAAGGACGATTATAATAAACCAGAAAGCTTGGAAGTGGGACTCAGACCTTGAAGGCACACTTAAGACATTATTAAATACACCCATAATAGCAGCATAATTTGGGAAAAGATTAAAATCCCAGATCAGGAGTTTCTCCTCTTCACTGAAAAGATCATCAGATTTTCATTGTTGGATGTGTCAAGTCATCCAAAAAAGCACCTAAAATTTTTCATCTACCTCACAGAAAGCAGCACGATAAATGAGCAGTTAGACTGCCTCAGTGTCCCCTTCAGCCAGAAGTACCTCAAGCTATTCCTTGATAATTTCATAAAGGTTATCAATTTGACTCCGAAAGTATTTGGCAAGCTCTGCCCTCTTTGCCTTCAATGTCGGTGTCAGGAGTCCATTTTCAATAGAGAATGCTTCTGGGTGAATGTAGATGTCTTTGACCTGGTGGGAGGAGGGAAAATGGAGGGGAAAAAAACAATTTACAGACATCTAACTGAAGCCTTTTCTACCAAAGGCTTAAGAGTTCTATCCCTGTAATGTTGCTTGGTATTTGGGTTCTAGTGAAGATCATGAAAGAAGAAACAGGGAGTGGGGAGAGAGTGGGACAGAAAGACTTGAGACCTAGCCTAAGAATATTGGACAGGATTTGTTTAGATCACTAATTGAGTGACCAACTATTACACCAAAGCCCTGACAATGGCCCAGGCTTTCCCTACTCCCCATAACAAAATTAAAATGTAGTGTTTGTGACACTCAGTCCAAACTCTCAGAAAGTTACTGCTAATTTTCACCACATATAACCCCTATAGGTATATTTAAAGAAGAAAAATGAAAGGTAGGGGATGCAGCCAAAAACATACCTGCCATTTGAACTTCAAGTTCAAAATTCAAGTTCAAGTTCAAAACAAGTCATACTTACTTGTTCAAATGACTTGAGTCCACCCTCTCTGCCAATTTTCAGCATGTCTTCCAAAATGTTCTTCTTTACAAGCTAAGAATGCCAAACAAATGAGGGGAGGTGAAGGTGGGGGTGGAAGATGATCCTTTTTATATATATAATAAATAATAAATATGCACACACACACACACACACACACATATATATATATATGTAATTTCCATTAGAATATACTTTGAGGGCAAAACTAAGCAAAAAATTGTTTAATAACAAGTAGTTTTGATTTACTTATTAGCCAGAAGACCCTTAATTCCAATGTTCCAGGATTATAAGGAGAGCTCCTACATTCCAATCTGAGTCACACTAAGAAAAGTCATGAGAAAAACTCATCTGATTTGTTTTATTTAAACAGCAGATCTATTGAAACTTACCCCATTTAGGCAGAGGTCCTCATAGGAACCTTGGACCCCAAATTTTGCTGCAAACTTAGGCAATACATCTGGATCAGGAACAATCACACCCACTAAAGAGGACTAAAAGGAAATAGATGGACTTAGTGCTTCTAAGTAGCCCAGAAGTTTCTTTCCCACATGTAATGGAATTGGGAGTGGGGATCCAGGTATGGGCAACCATTTTGGGGGTATGGCCAAATCCTTTTAATAATGTACATTTTGATCACAATATTTTTCCTGCACCCATTCAGTTACAGTAAGGATGTCTCTCCCTTCACATAGTATCTTTTTCCTCACCTTATAATTGGCTTAGGTTCAAGATGTTATTTTGTTTTGCAGGGGTCGGTACCTCTTACTAACTTGGGCTTAACAAATTTCTGTAAATTTTGGAGGGAGCTATGTTCAATGGAATGTGTTAGATGTGCATTCAGAACTCTTGGGTTTAAATACTGACTCTACTATGTTGAACTTCTTTAGGCCTTGTATTCAACTGTTAGATGACCTCAAATCATTTCATCTCCAAGTCCATAAACCTATCAATTGTTCTCTCCCCTTTTCCAGATACTTAATCTATAAGGATAAACATATGTACTGGCAGTACTTATATTTAAAAAAAGAAATGTGGGATGGTCATTTCTAAGTTCCAATCTTCTTAATCAAAAGGAATCTTAATCAAATTCTTAAATTTGATTAATTTAAAAGGAATTCTTAATCAAAAGGAAGTTTTTTTCCATCTCTAGAAATGTGTAGTCTTCATTCCTGAATTCCCCCCAAAGCTACTTTGTTAGTCAAGTTACCCGTAAGCTATCTCCATGTACAAAAACTTGGGATATTGGACCACTCCTGATATACACATTTTCTATCTTCTCTGGGGCAATGTATTCTCCTTGAGCCAGCTTAAAGATGTTCTTCTTTCTGTCAATGATCTTCAGGGTACCATTCTGTAAGTGAGAATGAGAGCTGTTAGTATTCTATCAGTATCCTAAGTATCCTAGATTAGGACATCTACCTCTCCTGGTTGATCTGTTATTAAATAAAAATAGCCAGAACTTATGGTTTCATGGAATGTTTTCCTCGCCTTTTAAGTACAAAGCTAATAGCCTCTTTATTTGTAAAAACTGGATAAGTAGCCTCCCCACCCAGGGTCAACAAAGCTTATAATTTTTAGGCCAGTTTCAAACCTATATCTCTCGATTACAAAATCTAATGACTCTCAGCTCTTCACTTTATCCATATCCCTGGGAGGGAGAGAAGGAAGTTGAGGAAGGAATAGTACATTTCTTAGCATGTAAAGGCAGAGAGAGTGCTAAACTTGAAGTCAGAAGATCAAATTGTTGTTCAGATACTAAGTATGAGACCCTGAGTAAGTGGGATGGGGCAGTATCTCTTAGCATACAAAGGCAGAGGGGTGTCAGGAAAACTCAAAAATTCAAATCCCCATTTGGAGACTTGCTAGTTATAGTGACTCCAGCAAAGTCATTTACTTTCCTGGCTTCAATTTCCTCATCTATAAAAAGAGGGGGGTAGGACCCAATGACCTCCAAGATCCCTTCTAGCTTTAAATCTCTAATCCTGTCAAAAAGGTCAATTAAAGAAGAGTTTATGATTTTTACTGTTTTTTAAACTGGCTGTATCATAGTAAAGTATATTAACCAATGTCCAGATACCTTAGAAATAGTGAAGGACTATATGGGTTTATTTTATTTTTTTAAAGATTCTCTATGTAGGTCTTTCTCTTCAGTTGTCACTTTTGTGCAACTTTGGAGAAGTCAACAATATCTGTTGCTGTAAAAATGCTTGCTTTGCTGTTCAGGGGTTCTAAATTTTGAGACTGAATGGTATATCTGTCACTGTTCTTAAAAGCTTACATCACAATCTAGGCAATGAGCTAACCATTTGTTTCATCACCATCATTACAGATACTCAGCATTTACAAGACTGATAAAGCTCACTCTGAGTATGTGGGGCCCGAAATTTATTAGCATACTTTTGGATTAAATTATAAAACAAGAAAAATAAAAAGATTCTAGACTAACAATTAAGTTTTGGTATATAAAATGGAGGTATTTGGGGTAATGTTATTGGACTAATTCATATAAATGGACTATTTAATAATTGGCCTTTTAGCCCTGTCAGACTCATTTATTATATGTAAAAGAGACTTTTCCTCATCATAGAGAAGTTACTGCAGCTCTAGAGAAAGTATCCTTCCTTAAGGTCATATAGTTAATTAGTGACCAAACATTGCAATATTCAAGAGAACCCAGGTCTAAATTCTAGGCCTGGTCTCTTTTCCATTTGATCACATTGCCTCCCTATATCTCATATTCTATCATTATAGAATTATGACAGACCCTATATTAGCACCAAATGCCAACTAGCATTTTATATCATTTTATGTCTTTTTTTGAATAATAAAACAAGCTCTTCAAACTCAAGTAGTTTGAGTTGGGGCAGTAGGTAGCTCTACCAGAAATAATGAAAAAACTCACTGGTAACCAACGGCCGATGTCTCCTGTATGAAGCCAACCATCTTTGTCAAGAGTTTCAGCTGTTTTCTCGGGATCCTTCAGGTAACCTTTGAACACATTGGTGCCTCTGATGCAGATCTAACAAAATTGCATGGACCAAGTTAAAAAAAAAACATAACCCTGCCCATCTCCCAGTTGAGTTTGCCCAGTTAAACAGTGTTCAAGGACTTATAAAGCATTTATAAACATCCCCTCATTTGATCCTTAACAGCCCCATGGAAAAGGTAAAACAAATATTCCCAGATGAAAGAGTTGAAGCTCAGAGTACTTTACAGAAAATATCCAAGGTCACAAAGCTTAAACCCCAAAGTCTTTCTGCCTCCAAGTCCAGGGCTCTGTTCTACCAGGATGTACCTCTCCTTCTCCATCCACTGAGAAGTAGTTCATGTCTACTACATCTTCAAGTTTTACTTCATTACAGGCCAAGGGAGCTCCAACATGACCTAGAACAAATTAGAAAGGAATATTCATGAAGTTTGGAGATAATATGCATATGCTAGATCTTTATTATACTTGTAGAATGTATTCCAAGGGAATGAAGTTGGTCAAGCTGCTTTTTTTAACATGTGACTTAATGCTCCGTCTCTGACTCCCTTACTTCTTCCACCCCCCAAAATGTAATTGAACTAGAAGCCTATATTCCTTTTCCTGGCTAGATGCCTGACCTGTCGTCCAGTCCCCAGGTGATGAAAATGTGCATCCAGCTGTACATTCAGTCTGACCATAAGCCTCATATACCTGCAGAAATGAAACAAACCTTCAGATCTGGGCTTATTTGGAATAGTCTGAAAAATCTTACCCCAAAGCTACATCATGCATTAAAACAACAATTACCATTAAAAAATCCAGTTCCTTTCTTCCACCACCCTCTCCCTTCTCTGGGAATAAAAATAGAGCAGTATATCTTCTTTTCACCAAGCCTTTAAGCTTCTGCTGTCCAAGATCCAGCCACCAAAAAAAATTTATTGATTTAAAAGAGTAGGCCCCATGTCAGACTTCCAGAAGTACACAACTTACCGGGCAGCCCAGTGCAGCTCGGAGGAATACCAAGACTGGGGAGGAAATAGGTGCAGCTCCAGTAACCATTAAACGTACCTTCCCACCTACACCTGCCTGTGCAGGAAGAAAAGGTTTCTATTCATATGGAGGAATTGGTTAAATCTAATATATCAAGCCAGAAAGAACCTTAAAGATTATCATCCAGTCCCTTCATTTTGCAAACAAAACAATCTTAAAGTTAGGTGACAGTGTGTGACCTTAAACATTAAATGACAGCACCAGGATTTAAATGCCAGTCATTACTGATCTGGTACTGATGCTGTCATCAAGAATTCAGTTCAAACCTAGTGATTCTTCCTTTATAAAAACTCTTGATCCTGGTCCATATTATTTCTAATATAATCCATGTCTTCTCTCTCAGATCATACCAGTCTACTTTTTCTTTAGTGTTGTATAAACTGAAAATGATACTTTCCCCTCACACCCGACTAGCATCACCACTACTTCCTTTTTTTAAAAAATTCTTTTAATTCTTAAGAATTAAAAAATTCTTACTTATTCTGCTTTAAAAATCTTTTGAATTGGTCTACAGACCAAATTCATTAGCTTGGTATTCAAGTTTCTCCACGGTCTGTCCCAAGCCAACTTTTCCAACCTTATCTCTTACCCTTTTGACAAAGCTTCCTGATGTAGTTAGACAATCTTGTTGTCACTAAATCCCAAATATAGCTTGCACATCCCCAGTTCTGTAGTTTGCCTCCTGCATTTCCCTTCCTGACATGCCCTCCCTCTTGGTTAGTATATTCAGGTTCCATCTGTTTTCCATGTCATCTCCAGAAACCCTCCTTTGAAGCATTTCAGTCCTTAAGAAGGAAATTACCTTGGGCTAAACTGAGTACTTGTTTATACTACTCACTGGGCAACATATTGGCTAAGTTTTGTAAATTGGTCACTTACTGATTGATAATGACCTTTTCACATAATGATGCTTTAGGTCAACAGGCTGGCAGAGATGCTCAAGAGCAGAGACTAGACCCTGTGTCCTCAGTATCCCAGTATGAAATCAATTTATACCTAACTGAAATGTAAAATGTAAAATAAAAAAATGGTCCCTGGCCCTGAGAAGCTTTAGATGAAATGATGAGGTCTTCATTATTAGGTGTGTTTAGCAGAGGAATTGATAAAAATTAATCCCTGAGGCAAATAGGGAGAAAGCTGATAGAAATCAGTTTAGCTGCAAGGTGCCATCCTCTGGAGAGGTCATTCAGTCTGAAATCTAAGAACCAAAATCTGAAGGGGTCTCGAGTAGTCTCATCTTGCCATGTTTTGTCAAAAATCCCATTTGTGTCCCCAAGTTAAATTTTCCCTATAAAACCTACATATGGCTACTGCCTTCTTTTGATTCAGTCCACCACAATACACAACCTTGTGGTGTCTTTCCCCTTCTCTCGTGTTATCTTCACTATGCTTTCCACACCCATTTCTCCTTACAGCTAACTAATTTTTGGGGGGTACTAAACCCCTTTCAGGATTTAGTCTGCCAGCCAAGGACATGCCCCAATCTCAAGGAGTGTTTCCTTTCTCCTTGTAAATGAGTTTCACTAGAGAAATTGTCCTTTCCATCATCAATCATTAAAACCCCTTTTATGTTCTGTAAGAAATGACCAACAGGATGATTTCAGAAAGGCCTGGAGAGACTTACACGAACTGATGCTGAGTGAAATGAGCAGGACCAGGAGATCATTATATACTTCTACAACAATACTATATGATGACCAGTTCTGATGGACCAGGCCACCCTCAGCAACGAGATCAACCAAATCATTTCCAATGGAGCAGTAATGAACTGAACCAGCTATGCCCAGAAAAAGAACTCTGGGAGATGACGAAAAACCATTACATTGAATTCCCAATCCCTATATTTATGCCTACCTGCATTTTTAATTTCCTTCACAAGCTAATTGTACAATATTTCAGAGTCTGATTCTTTTTGTACAGCAAAATAACGTTTTGGTCATGTATACTTATTGTGTATCTAATTTATATTTTAATATATTTAACATCTACTGGTCATCCTGCCATCTAGGGGAGGGGGTGGGGGGGCAAGAGGTGAAAAATTGGAACAAGAGGTTTGGCAATTGTTAATGCTGTAAAGTTACCCATGCATATATCCTGTAAATAAAAGGCTATTAAAAAAAAAAAAAAACTCTTTTATATGCTCTCCCATTCTAATTTATTTATTTAACATTCCTGGTGTTTATTGTATCCCTTCATTTTGTCCATAACCTTTTGCCAAAGGGAATGGCCACTGTGAATTCTTTACATGACTGAACCCTAACTCTGGTGCCTTCCATCATCTGGTGTCATGAACCATATCATTAAGGACATGAAAAATTGATTAAAAAGCCACATGTCTTATGTGGCACTCTTTTCAAGTATAAACTGTTTTACAAAAATTTTTTTCTTGGAACAAGAGGTTTGGCAATTGTTAATTCTGTAAAGTTACCCATGCATATATCCTGTAAATAAAAGGCTATTAAATAAAAAAACAAAAACAAAACAAACAAAAAAAAAAAAACAAAAATTTTTTTCTATCCCCTTTAGTTTTGTTTCTATCCCCTTTAGTAGATAAGACAGAGAAACTGTATAACCAGGATAATATAACCAACACAGAGTTGGGACCAGCACTCTAATCCAATCTAATAGCTTCTCTTTTTTTGGCAAATTGTTGTCAGTGTTAAATTGGACACTAATAAAAAGATTCTGGGCATGTTAGGTAAGGTAACAGATTATTAGTGATATGACTGATTCAGTCATAAGCTCACAAGAAAAAAAAAACAAATCGAGTGGATAAGTGAAAGCTCAACAAGCATACTCCAGATTAAGAAACCGTAGTCAAAAAAGCCATAGCCAAAGCTTATTTCTCCATTACTCCATTAGTAGAAGATATAAACTTGGTGACCTGAAGAGGTACACAACCCCCTGTACTCTAGCCTAAGCAATTAGAATCCCCGAAGGGGAATACAGCTCATTAATAACAGGAGCCTCTTACACCTGTGAAATAATTCTTGCCAAGAGATTTTTCATGAAGGTACCTGTTCACCTGGACACTATTCAGGGCCCCAGGGGACATAATTTTCTCTACTCTGTCTTGTATTCTTTGGTACTTGAGACTTTGGAGTGAGAGTCCTCCAAGAAGATAAATAATAAATTTAAATAATAAATTTAATGCCCATTGGGAAAGATGCCTGGGGTGGGAGTTGGAGGGTGAGTGTAGGAGAGGTGGGTAGTTAGTGGGGAAGGTAAAACATCTGTCCTTTTAGAGGAAGAAAAAAAGGGGAAGAATCCGCAAGAGAAATGGCCCCATTGAGTTGCCAAGTCAGTTTCTTGGAATTAAGCCAACTCTAGCATAATCCCAAAGATAAAAGGAAGTACCCAGACATAATTTGACCCATAGGCAGCACACTCACACACATACCTGGACCTTTTTAAATATGAGTGTATCCCAGATGCTGTCTTGCCGGACAATGCCTTGCTTTACTTCACTGAATTTCGCAGAGATGGCCAGATTCAACATAAACTTCTTGAATGGTGTCTTGGCTTCACTATGTACCTGTACAAAAATAGTTCCATTTGGCAGGATGCATGTCTGCTTATTCCTCCTTAAAAACCACTAAATGTGATACAAGAGAGACTGACTTCCCAAAAGCCACAGAAAGGAGCTTCAGAGCACCAAATAAGCAGAGATATCTTAATTGGATCTCCAGATTTCTGTTCTATAGCAATTAAAAAACCCCAAAATGCTTAGCAAATTCTTCTTATGTCCCGGGTACTATCCAACTAAGCACTAGAAAATAGCACTAGAAAAGGAAGTAAAAACAGCCTTTGCCCTCAGCGAGTATATACAACATGTAAATAGCTACGTATATTGAGATCTGTATTAAGTAGATAGAAGATGATGTTGAAAGCATCCAGGGTTGGGACGGGGCACTGAGTGAGGAAGCACATCATTCCAAACACAAAGAGCAGCCAGTGTGAGCAAAGATTGGGAGACTGGAGATGGAATGTCTGTAGAAATAATAACTGCAAGTAAGCCAGAATGCAATGATGTGTAATCCATTATTGGATTACAAAGAAGGGAGCAAAATGTAAAAAGACAGGAAACAGTAGGAAGAGGCCAGATTATGAAAAATCTTACTATTTGATCTGAGAGGTAATAGGGAGTCACTGGAAACTATTGAGTACCATGGTTAGACTTAAGTATAGGAAAATGACTAGCAACTAAATGGGAGATGATTAGAGTAGGGAAGATACTTGAAGCCAGGATAACTTCAACAACCCCTTCATTTGAATAAATAGGTCTTGAAAACCTATGAATCTCTCTTCAAAAATATCCGCACCCCCCCAAGTACCTCCCTAGTAACCATAAGATTTGCAATTGGAAGGATGATAAGTTACCTAATATCCAATTAGATATCCCAACTTTAAAGAGAGGTCAGAGTTGAAGTAGTGCCTAAATTACATAGGTAAATAAATAGATAACAGATGCAAAATTCAAACCCAGATCTTTCAATTCCATCATACTGCTCACAGTGTTTAGATTTAGTCATAGCTTTTTTTTTGATAGCTCTTGGTAATGAAAAAAGTGCTTGAAAAAAGTACCTAGTCTCTCGTAAAACCAACCTTATCATACAATCTGTTGAGAAGTCGAGGAACCACTGGGAACACAGTTGGCTGTAGGGTTTTCATGTCATCAGGCAAGAGCCGGACGTCTCCTTGGAAGAATCCCACTTTAGCACCCACGGTATAAACAACAGCCTATAGAGGAAGCAGCATAGAACAATCAGTTTTCCTAAGATCCACACAAATTCATAGGCTCCTAGAGCTGGACGGGACCTTTGATGTCATCAAGCACAATTTCTTCTAAGAATCCCCTCACTGCAGCATCCTTACAAGACTTCATCCAATCATTAATTGAACACTTCTTATCAGAGAGGGAATTCTACTTTCTCCCCAGCTTCTGGGAGCAATTCTAATACTGAATGGGGAAACTTCTTCTAAATTTATCTTTGCCATATTTACACATTACTCTTAGTTTGACCTTTGGAGTCAGACAAAATAGGTCCCCCAACCTCTCCTCTTTCTTTACTGCTTGATATTCCCTTGCCCTTTCATAGGTTTTGCTTTATTTTGCTTTCTTCCCTTTCTTCCTTTTCTAAACTATCAAAATCTGCCCTCAGAAAAGGAACTGGAATTCACCCATACCAAGGGGAAAATTAATAAAGCAGAGAATTGTGTCTAATCCAGGAAAATCAGAGCTTTGACCTAGGGTATCAGGATTCAGAGGTACGGACAAGTACCATCCTGGGATATTCCACCTCATGTGCCAAACAAGTTCTTCTATGCCTTCTATGCCTAACTCAACCCTCAACAGAAAAAGGACATACATCTTTTTTTCTGGCCCCTAGTATCATTTTCCATGGTTTATGTTGCCCTTCCAACAGGTGAACTCTACTTCCTTGCTTGCCTTATTGGATTTCTTATTTTATTTTTGGATTTTTTATTTTATTTTATTTTTATTATTATTATTTTTATTTTATTTTGTTTCTTATTTTAGAATTTTTCACCTATAAGTTTTAATAAATTTAAATAATCTCTTTACTCAAAAGCATGGATGATTTTTCAGTATTATCTCTTAATTGATAGGCCAATGGGAGGTATATTTGGAGAATGGATAACTCTGCTTTGTTATCAAATCAGATTATCCTCAGCATAGTTCCAAATAATAAAAATAAAGCTCCCTCATTTTATTCAAGGAAGTCTCTTTTGTAGTACAGTATCTCAACTGATATTACTTTCAAGCAACTGCAAAGATAGACATGATTTATTATTCCAGTTTTATTACTTCTGCTAGTGAAAAGATTTTCTTTTCCTGTTGAGATCAAGGTTCAGCATTTTAGGGAAAATTATTTTACTTACAATACCTTTATGTCAACTGTCTTGATTCTATAACAACCCTTCTTGTTCAATTTGCTAATGGCAAAATTGAGACTTGCTTTCTCTACTTTCCACTAAAGAATAAGCCCCTCAGAAGTCTGTCAGTATAGGAATTTAAAGAATAGAACTCCCTTCCAAATATTTAGGATATGATTCAAGGTACTTACTTGTACAACTCTTTCAAACATATGAGCCAGAGGAAGGTATGATATTGTCACATCTTCACATGTGGGCATAAAAACATTCTAAAATGAAATATTAGCAGACTTAATAAAGAAAAAAATAACTTCCATAAATTAGCTCTAACCACATTTAGTAATATAATTTATGATGGCTATGTATGTCCAAAATTAGAAGAACCACAAGACCCATAATGAGCAGGAGTTGCATGTATTTTAATTCACTGTGTTTCTTTGTACCCAGTCCAGTTTTCCATTTAAGCCCCCAAGATTCAAGAGATTCATTGTCAAGTCTTTCTTCTCCAGTCTAACACTCACTAACCTCAACACATTTAAGAAAAGATGCAGAGTTTGCAACGACATTTCGGTGTGTCAGCATGGCTCCTTTGGGATCACCTATAGGAAATGAAAAGTGAAGAGGGAATTTTTAAATTTATCTTTTCAAAGAGAAGATAGATACAATCTATTTTCTTATAGAAAGATGGATCGGTAGTCCAACAAAAAAACCCACATTTTGTCAAAAGCTACACCTTACTGAAAGTCTTGTTTCTTCAAGATCCCATCATAGAAAGCCTTAGTCAGTTTTCAATTCCATGCAAGTGAGACAAGAAACTTGGAGCAAATAAAAAATGTTATGGTACATGGTACATGGCTTCATTTAAGATTTAATTAATTATCCCAATTTCATAAAAAAGTATGATTAGTTTTTTATTTTTTTACTAAAGAGTAAGAAGCATTGGCTTTTATTTATTTTTGAAATTTCATTTATTTCTTTTGAATTATTTATTTTAATTTTTAAAATTTTAAATCTCTGTTCCATGGATAAGACCTTACCCCAGTTTCTTTTCATTAAAATACCAGATTCACTTTACTTATTTGTTCATATGTTGCTAGTATCTTTATTTCTTTATTCTGCTGCTACATTGGTATATTCATATTAATAAATCTTTAATCCTGTCTTCTACAGGATATTTTTGTGAAATATATCCCTATTTTATAGATTAATAAATAAACTAAAGCTCTAAGATGACTTATGTATGATCACAAAGCTAGGCAAGCAAGTCAGTTAGGACCAAGTCTCCCAAATCCAATGCTTTAACTATCATAATATGCTGTTTTTCTTAAGCTTATTGGCAAGTACATCATTGACTGACCTGTTGTTCCACTGGTAAAGCATACAATGCTGAGGTCTTCAGGTTTGGGAGGCTAGAAAAAGAGGTATAAATGCTTTATTGTACTACAGTTTTTTTTATCATCAAAAAAACAATTCAAACAAAAACAATTCAAAACATGAATATAAGAAAACATTAACTTACCACAGGTTTTTTGAAATTCTCTTTGCCCAGAGTCTGTAGGGGGAAAAAAAAGTCACTCAGAAAGGAAAATAATCAACTAAGACAGTAAACTTTTAGGCAGAAAATTCATTGTTATACTCATTCATTGTTATACTCATTTGAAGCTATTATCTAACCTTCTCCCATAAGGAAGCAATGATATCCATTTTACATATTGTCATATAAATCATTTCTATATTGGCCCATGTTAAAAAAAAGAATGAAAAAGAATATGCTTCAAACTATATATATATATACATTCTCTGAATGTGGATACTTTTTTCATCTTTGAAATTGTCTTGGATCATTGTATTGATCAGAGAGGCTAGGTCTTTCACAATTGATCTGTTACATTATTGCTATTACTGGGTACATGGTTCTGGTTCTTCTCACTTCACTTTGCATCAGCTCATATAAATCTTCCCATTCACCTACATTTTCAAAGCATAAAGAAATGTTAGATTTGACCTTTGCTATTCATTCCATGGACAGATAGCCCAAAGGGAATATAAAAAATTCAAAAACTGCTTTCCTAGGCTATTTTCAATTCATATTCTAAATGCCGTAATTCTGCACCATTCTGGTGTAGGTTTTCCTTTTTTTTTTTTTTTTAAGCAAACGATATTTGCAAAAGCAAAGGCCCTTCGACCACCTCACAAAATTCCATATGGCTCCTATACCATACCTCAGCATCATATAGTGATAAGATATCGACTCCAAGCTTTTCCCCTTTTTCCTTAAGGCTATCCTCAAAGGGGTCCATGAGGATTATCATCTTCAACCCTAAGGTGAGCCCCTTCTCAACATTCTCCAGTAGAACATTTGCCTTCTGGGGTGTGTCACAGATCACTGTTGCAATCTCCGCTGCAAGGTAGAAATAGAAAAAAAAAATCACCCCTTGTGGCTATATGCCTTTCTGGGGTGAGGTATAAGATTCAAAAACATTCAGTGTGCAGAGGTTAGACCTACAAGTAAGACTTTATAAGCATGTTAATTGAAAACTGCCAGGAAGGGGAAAGTCTCATTTAGAGACTCAAATAGTTTTCTCTTAAGTGCAAAGTATACATAGTGTACAAAGGCTGGTAAGCTGCCTGTCTACTACTAGAGGTTTCTCATTTCCCTATGTGGCAAATTTCACTGAGTGTCTGTGACGTCCTGACAAGCAATTGCTCTACATGTCCTGCTAATCAACTTGAACCTTTTTTTTTCAGTTTATATCATGGTCATCATCTTACCATCAGCCCTGCCTTTGGGCATGAAATCTCTAGCAACCTTCCTCACCAATTCATACAACCATCGCTACCTATCAGAGTGTATCACTCTTTTCTGCTTTGTTTCCAAACTAAAAATGCCCTTACTCCTCGTTGGCCATTTCCCCACGTATATCCTCTCCCTCCATGAGCATAAGTTCCTTCAGCGTCTAGGCAGCCAGTTTTAGTTTTTATATTCCTAGTACTTAGCACAGCACTGGTCACCTAATAAGCCTTTAAATGCTTTTTCATTCATTATAGAATTAAAGTTGAAAGGTCCCCTAAGCCAAGCCTAATCACCAAAGAACAAATTAGAACCAAGAGCCATTAAGTGATTTGCAGAAGGTCCCATAAATAGTAAAAAGGAAGGTCTAGAATTTGAACAATCTAAAGGAAAGACTTACAATTACTGTTAAATAAATCAAAAGTTCTCACTGAAGCCCACCCGCAAAAGTACTTCACATAATTTTACAGGCTTATGTCTGATAATATGCCATTTTGCTTTGTGAAAATGCCATTATACATCTGTTATTTTGCTAGTGGATATACTGAATTTGCATGGACACATTCAAAACCGTGTACATTTGTTAAATAACTTGTCACAACTGTAAGTTTAGTCCATATCCCTGAAAGTCTTCAAACTGCTGAAAAATGAATTGAAACCTTTTGACAAATTCTACAGTTTAGTCAGAAATACCTGGCTATACTTGGAAAGAATTATTTTATGAGCAAGCTGTGCTTCACTCTATATCAGGATACCTTCTGATTTTTTCTGTTTACATTTATCAAGTGCAATGCATTGTCACAAATACTAGAGAAAATATTTTTTTCTTTTTAAAGTCCCTGCCCCATATGTCAGGTTTGGAAGATCAGATTAAGGAAGGCTTTACAGGAGATGGCACAATTGCTGCCTAATGCAAATTTCAGGGTTCTCTATGAATGAGAAAGTATGATTCAATTGCCTACTGGGATCTATATGTATATATAAATGTACATCGTCCTAACATATCCCAAACTAGAGAATATTGTTCTCGTTTTCCTCTAAGTCTTCTCTAGATTGTTTACCCCATGTAAATGTTGGGGGACTTCTTCTAGATCTTTGTAGATACCATGGAAACCAAAACAGGTACTCTGATTGCCCACTGGTTATTATTTCACCATTTGATCTGCCTACCTCTTCTCTCTCCCTCTTGTTCCTTATTGCATAAAAGTTGGTGACTTATTTGAATCTACCAAATGTAAAATGCACAGAGCAGGATTATAAGAAAGCATGCCATAATAGTACTAAATGCAGGTTGTTGGGATATGGACTATGGACCATTTAAAAACATCCCAGTATTCTTCCACAAAATGGTACTGCTAACTGCTTTTGAACCTTACGTGATGCCCAAAGAAGGTTCTTTTTGTTCTGAACTAGAGAGCAGTTTCCTTATCCTTATCCTTGTCTTTTTATACAGAGTGATATCCCTCTCTTAGCCCTTCCTGGGAGATTTTGAGCTTAAGAGCAAGCAGTGATATCTCTTTCTTTGTTGCATTACTATCAAAAGGGCTGGGATTTGGAGTTCCAAGAATGCTAACAAAAATGGAAATGACTAAGAGCGATGTCTGAAAGCCACTCCCTTAGATCCAAGGGAGACAGACCTGAAAGAACCCCATCTTACCTTTGTTAACGATGTACACTATGGCTTCAGCTCCCAGAGTGTCATAGAGGGGAACAGCCACCATTGAGTAGGTGTAGCAGGCAAGTTCTGCAATGATCCACTGCACAAACAGAAAATATAAGCCTCAGGTACTGGACAATGGATGGGAGTTGGTTACTGAAGAAAGCAAACAAGCCTTATTCAAAGACTATAGGGGAAAAATGAAGAGTTGGACCAGTCTCATTTTTTAAACAGTCACAGATCTAATAAGTACTCCTTCCTCTATTTTAAAATACAAATGATTATTAACAATAATAATACCCAATATATAGCCTGGCAAACATATTTCTATATATAAGTACGTGTATATACACATGCATATATGTATTTCATGCTTATGTATGTATATTGCAATATATAATATACATTAAAATTGTAAATTGTAAAGTTTGCAAAAGACCCAAATTCAAATACATGACACTAAGACCCTGGAACAGGCATTTAAGCTCAGTTGGCTTATTATGAAGAATAGGGATAATAGCAAAGGTTGTTGTGAAAAATAAAATGAGAACATCAGTAAAGTGCTTTGCAAGCCTTAAAAAGCTATAAAATACTAACTATTGCTGTGGTGGTTGTTACTGAACACTCTCCCCACAGCAATCCTGAAAGATGGGTAATACAGGTATTATTATTCCTATTGTACGTAGAGAAAACTGAGAGGTTTGCTAATGCTGTATAACCCAAAACCAACTTCAAAATTCTTTGCCTCATTAGAATAAAAGCTTTTGTGCCTTTGCTTTTGCTGTAAATTGACAGCATGGTGTAGCAGATAAATCTCTAAAGGAAATAGGTTCAAATTCAGGCTCTGTGCCAGTATGACCTTGAGGAAGCAAGTTGACCTCTAAGCTGCAATTTCCTTATCTTTAGTAGAGATAATGCTCATACTGCCTACCTGGAAGGATTATTATAGGGCAAACAATTTTAAAATGGTAAGGTGCTATAATATATACATATATAATATATATGTATATATAAAGGTATAAAGAATACCCACACATATGCTATTTAAATGTGATTACCTCTGGTCTATTCTGAGCAAAGATGCCAACAAATTGGTCTGGTGATGGCTTGTATCCTTTGTACAGAAGACAGGAGCCCAAGTACTCTGCCCTATCAGATACCTAGATAGAAAGGGGCCAAGAAAAAAAGAGATAAAATTACTTTGTCAGTCCCAGAAATGGGAGGAAGAAAACCTGAAAACAAATAGGATTGCATACCTGTTTGTAAGAGAGCCATCTGTATGGTTGATTTGGTTTTCTAGATCCCAAACAGGGTCCATTATCTAGAAACAATTACCACAAAGAGAAAGTAACAAAACTTTAGTTGGTCAAGGAGGAGGTGGATGATTGATTAGTTCAAAAATATGATTAGCCCAAGTACAGTAATAGTATTTATCTACTCTAGATCTAGCCACATACTGAGGATAGGGGAAAAGGGAGAAAGGAAGGAGCAATATGAAGGTAGAGCAAATTGTCTTTAATGAACTCACAATTTCAGGTCAGGGAGATAAGATAGCAAACAAATACTCAGCAATCTGAGTAGTTGTAAGATAGAGCAGAAAAGGAATCACATAATGTCTCTATATTTAATTCAACATAACACATTGTGTTATGTTGAATTGGGAGATTGAAGGAGGGCAGAGAAAAAGCGATTTTTTTTTTCTCTAAAAATCAACAACTTGACGAGGTGTAGAATGCAATAAGATGAAGATATATTCCTAAAATAAGTAAATATCTCAGAATGAACCACATAAAAATGTCCTGCAGAAACAAGAGTCACACAGCCAATTATGGAGATGATTCCAGCAAACTGGAATTAAATAAAAACACCCTACTTCCAGAAACTAGCTTGAGAAGTGAGGGGAATTTAAGCCTTGCCAAGAGGAAGCATTTTGCTAAGAATACTATGAATTATAAAAAAAAAGTTTTGAGGTTCAAAGGATGAATGGAAGGAGAGAGTACGCAGAGTAGCTGTAAGAAGAAATACATTTCCCATTCATTGTACAACTCCAGGAATTAATGATTGAGAAGAATTCCAGGCACTTTTGTAGAGATAGACATTCTCTCTCCTGTAATTAGTAAGATGCTTGTTCTATTCATCAAACCTATTTCTGTCCTCTCATGTCAAGCAAAATAATTCTAATTTTTCTTCCATATTATCTTCCTTTAGGAATGGATGTCACTTATGTATGAAGTTTTTACTTCTCTTGGCTAAGCTTCTCCAAATTTTTCAATCGATTCTCACATTGTTGTCATTCTTTGTGGTAGTTTTCTGGAGGTAGCCTTAGTCTCAGTTGAAATCAATAATTACTCCAAAATCGCAGCCAGCTGGTAAAAATATAAATGTTTATTTCTCCTTCCAAATTAGCCCAGTTAGTTGAAGTCTATCTCTCTGCCTGGCTCCAAGAGATCTTGCAGCTTTGTCCTTGGCTTCTGCCTCTGCTGTGGAACATATTCCATTGATAGTTGTTTTGACTCTTGGTCTATTCTGCAAAACTATTTCAGTTCCTCTCACCCTACAGCTGGATTAGGCTTCCTCGTGTGTAATCTGATCACATCATTCTTTTGCTCATTGGCTCACTATCATTTGGTCTTTGAATGCAGGGAAGCTATACCTTTAACATCCTGGCATTCAAACAAACAAACCACCATCCATTCTTTTTTTGCTATTCCTCCCTCCTGGATATTAAATCTACTGTATCAGTCATTGTGCTAAATTCTGGGAATACTTAAAAAAAGAAAGGGCTGGATTTTGAATCAGGTTCTCCAATGAGGCACTGTTTTACACTGTACCTCATATTTTTATTATAATTCACATATATTATATTCTATTATAAGACTAACTTCGTAAGATTATTGAATTATGTAGTAATGAATTATGTAGTAAGGAATCATAGTTTAAAGTGAAAAATAATTTTAAAGTCTGCATGCAAGACATTGGAGATACCAGGAGAAAAATGAAATGGTCTGCCTTGGAGGCACTCTATCAGTGGATCATACATAAATAAAACACAAACATAAATTGATGAGTGAGAAGAATCCCAGGGAATTCCAGGGATTCCAGTGGATAGAAATCTAACCTTGGAGCCAGAAAGATGAACTTAGTACTGACTGCCACATACCTATGTGGCCCCAGGCAAGTCACTTAATTTCAGTAATACTGAGCACTAAGCTGCCACTTGGAATAAGTGGGTACACTTGAAATGAGTTTCCTCATTTGGGTGTTCCCCATGATAATGAAATCCCTCCTAGAGGGACCATGGATAATGAGAAAGGTTCATGTAGAAGGTGGGTCTTCAAGGAAAGAAGGGATTCTGAGGTGGAGCTGATGATAAGAGTGCATTCCAATCATGGAAGATAGTTGTTGTGAATGCATGAAATGGGAGATGGAATGCTCTGCCATGAGGAAAGGCAAAAAAAGGGGAATATGGAATAAGAGTGGAAAGTAGTCTGGAGCCAAGCTCTGAAGGGCTTTGAAAGCCATATTTGAGTTTATATTTTTTCTTTGGGAAAGTAGAACCATTGCAGTTTATTGAATAATAATGCAATCAGGCTTGTGTTTTATAACACTTGGTATCAATACATTCAGACTGTATTTGTGAGACTGTTGGTTAAGAACAGAACCATGGTCTGATAGGCAGAAAGAATGTAATCAGCTATGCAAAAGGCAGAGCTACACCATGAGTATACCTGTTAGCCCAAGACCACGTAGCCATAAGCTATTAACCTAGGGACCAGGACAAGAGTTATAATGTTGAGATTGTATACTACCATTGTCAAGCTAAACAGCTAGGAATTATATACGTTACTCACATTCTTCAACATGTCTGCTAAGATCTCTGTTGGGCATATACTACCACGTTAGAAACTTGAGAATGCATTCTTTGTTTTAACAGTCTTGGTTTTTAGCAGTCAGGTCATGTTTGTGGCTTTTGCTGCCTTTTTTTAACAGTTAAAAATTTAATTTAATTAATTTCACTATTTAATGAATTTAACCAGTGAAATCATCTGGCTGCAGCACCATTTGTATAACTTAACTAACTAACTATTCAGAACCTGAAGGATATAATGTGGTTATTTTACATTATCCCTTTCCTTCCCTAAGACATTCTGAAAAATTTCATTTAGGATAAGAATAAAGCTTAGGATAAAGAATAAAGCTTTTGCTACCTAACTGTCCCATCATGTGTTATGTAATTTGTTTCCCTGGTCCTAGCATGTGCTTTGTAAATCTATGTGTTTCAGGTATATGTATTATTCCTGTGTGATCAAGAAGGGACCTTAGTGACTCATTCATCATAACTGATAACATTATTGGAACTGGAATCCAAAAATGGTTCTGCTAACTTTTAAGTCTCCTATTCTTTCCTCTATCACCACTGAGCTAACTTGCCTCTCACACAAGTAGGAAGAAGGGACTTCGTGGAATAAAGACATGGGATTCCCATCCCATGCAGGGAGAGAGAGAGAGATGGGCCTATATGCATGGTATCTAAAGCTTGAAGGGCCACAAAAGACATCTCACTCAATCATATAATTTTAGCTCTTATGAAACAGACCTAGGACATACCCATGTAGTATTTGAACATGCATCCTCTAACAGGAGAGGTTGGTCACTAGAGATTTCTTCCCCAATACGCTGGCATTTAGGGAGGGTGCCTAGAGAATTAATTTCATTATTTTCCACCTGACTGACTTTCTGGATTTCATGATCTTCATAAACTCATCTTTCTACAAAATTATTTCTGAAACTGAAAATTTTCCCACACCAGCTATAGGACTTTATCATGCCCCAATGCTAGTATTCTGCCCCACCCTATTTTTTTCATCTTTGTATGTATGTATCTTATGTAGCTTTTTGTTTTCCTCTACTCTATTGCTTAAAATCAGGTACAGGTATAGTTCTCTCTTGTTCATATTTGTATCCCTAGCTCTTAGCAAAGTGCTTGGCAAGATTTGATTCTTTAATGTGAAGAGGTGGTGGGGTATAATACAAAGAATCTTTGCATAGGAAATTTGTTCTAGTCTCAGCTTTACAGTGATAATGAGTATATCATGTCCCTTCCCTGGCCTCAGTTTCTCCATCTGAAAAAAACTAAGGAGGTTGATGTCCAAAAGTCCTTTCCAATTATACCCTAGTATTCCAATTCTATTCTGCACCTCCATTTACTAAGGTCAAGAATCTTCATGCTCGTCTCTATATTGAAGCCCTGGAACAAATGCTTTACTCATAATGGGAATTTTGTAAATGAAGATTCAAAACCACTTCTGTTGACTATTTTTTTAAACTGGGAATGTGGATTTTAGGCTTAGAAATAGGTTGAGGGAAGAGGTCATAGTAATACTTGCTCATCAATGAACAAAGTTTTAGTGTTTTAGTGTATATTATTTGAAGACACAAATATAGAGACTACCTATACTGATTGTAGCTTATAGTTTTACTGTGCCTACTTGCCCTTTGTCAAAAGACAGCCTGTGACCAGTCTGGGATTCCTTGGATAATAGAAACAGTGTTTCTGTGGACCACTAGGAAGGGTTTAAAAATTATGACCCTATCTAAGGATCATAAATTGCTCAAGCCTCTGAATTGTGATATAGACATATCATTTTTTTAAATAAAAATTCTTTCCCATCACTATAACCTCCACCTTTCAAATGTGACTGCATATTCTTAATCCTGCCTCTACTTAAAATGTAATATAACTTAAATCAAGTTGAAAAACAGGAACAAAAGAGTTAGTAAGCCTACCAGAAACACGAAGTCCTCGTTGGAAAACTTCATACACTGTTGTGGCATCAGAATAGTAATAGTTGATAAAGTCATCATTGCGTTGCACAGCACCCCGCCTGGCTCCTCCCTAAAGTGTAAGTCCATGGTTAGACTCAGGCTTATTTTTAACCCCTCCCCCCCAATAAAACAACTGCTAAGAATAGGTATTTTTTCTATAATATATGAAATACCCACTTATACTGAAATATAATAAGTTAATAGACTGCAGTTTAAGAACTTCTGTCTATGTAGTTCAAGCCCTCAATATTGCATTTCTGAGAAAGCTTGAGCTAGGAGTACTCGAATTTTGGTAGACTGCTTTAAATAAATATAATAAACAATTTATCACTTTTCAGCAGCACCAAGTTATAGTCATTCATTGTGGTTGGTCAGCAGAATGTGGTAAACAAAGACAGGGTTACCTGAACTCCCACTGACTGCTTTTCCAAGTCCACAAGGGGACAGACTGGCCGAGGTTTGTTAACCAGCCATAGGAAGACGGTGATTCCAACGGTCAGTAGACTAATCACCACTGGTGTTGGAAGTGGGGAGAACAGAAAGTTCAAGATGAAAAGCATCTTTGTGGAGCAGCAACAGCAAATTTACACCTAAAAAGAAAGAAACTAAGAGTTAGAAATGTTCATTACCAGTTTTCTTCTACAAAGAATTTGGAGGATCTGGGGGATAGGGTAAGCTAGCCTGTCACTAGCTACTAATATTGTGAAAAGCAACCAAATCCTGCCCTTTCTTTGAGCCCCAGCCCCTTCTACATGAAGCACTTCTTGATTGTCCTTAATTCTAGAAGGGACTTTCCCTTCATTAATTATTTTCCAATTTATCTTGTCTAAAGTTTGTACATAGTTGTTTCCATGTTGTTGTTACTGCTATTAGACTGTGACCTTCTTGGGAGCAGGGACTACCTTTTGGACTTTTTGTTTTCCTAACACTTAGCAAAGTGCCCAGCGATAGTAGCTGCTTAATAAATTCTTACTTGGGTCTCTAAGGAGGAAAACAATAAGATAGAAAAAAGTATTTCTTCAGACAGTTCAGAAAATTGTTCTTTTTTGACTGTCATTTAGAGTGAAGTGACCAATGAGAAACTAAGTTAACATTCTACTTATTGTCAGGAATTTATTCAGAAAAAGGTCCTAGGCTTGTATGCACTGATGATCAAAACCAGTAACAGCAATATTTGAAATAGTTATTATGATCAAGAGTGATATACAATAGTTCCAAAGAAAATTCTCTTTGCCTCCAGAGAAACAACTGACGAACTGAATATAGCTTGAGAAAAATTTAGGTAGGTATATTTTTATGGAGTATTTATCACAAGAATATTTTACATGTATGAATATGTATATGTATATCTAAATATATGTATATATATTTATACGTATATGTATATTTATGTATATTTATACGTATATGTATATGTTTAATAGCCTTTTATTTACAGGATATATACATGGGTAACTTTACAGCATTAACAATTGCCAAACCTCTTGTTCCAATTTTTTACCTCTTACCCTCCCCCCACCCCCTCCCCTAGATGGCAGGATGACCAGTAGATGTTAAATATATTAAAATATAAATTAGATACACAATAAGTATACCTGACCAAAACGTTATTTTGCTGTAGAAAAAGAATCAGACTCTGAAATGTTGTACAATTAGCTTGTGAAGGAAATCAAAAATGCATGTGTGCATAAATATAGGGATTGGGAATTCAATGTAATGGTTTTTAGTCATCTCCCAGAGTTCTTTTTCTGGGCATAGCTAGTTCAGTTCATTACTGCTCCATTAGAAATGATTTGGTTGATCTCGTTGCTGAGGATGGCCTGATCCATCAGAACTGGTCATCATATAGTATTGTTGTTGAAGTATATAATGATCTCCTGGTCCTGCTCATTTCACTCAGCATCAGTTCATGCAAGTCTCTCCAGGCCTTTCTGAAATTATCCTGCCAACAGGTACTTTTCAATCTAGTGGCACTGGCTTCCTGACTTCTATCTTCATATATCTCTAAGGTCTATGCATTTTCTCTAGTTATCCTCCATACCTGGAATGCTCCATTTTTCTTGTATACAATTACCTTTGTTTATGTATTCACATACCTTAGATTGTAAGCTCCTCAAAGGAAGGGGCTGTCTCCTTTTTCTCCTCCTTTTTGTCTCCTTTTCTACCCTAGCACATAGCACAATTCCTGGCACATAGTTAGTGCTTAATAAATGTTTGTTGAATATATTTTAACATATTTAACATATATTGTACTACCTGCCTTCTAGGGGATGGGGGGCGAGGGAAGGAGGTGATAATTTGGAACAGGTTTTGCAAGGGTCAATGTTAAAAAAAATTACCCAAGCATATGTTTTGCAAATAAAAAGCTTTAATAAAAAATAAATGTTTGTTGATTGATCTAGAAAACCATTTGGAGATGAATTATCATTCAAGCAGATTCAACATAAGTTCTGACTACATCTATATAGAGGGCTGGCCATAGTTCTGAACGAACCAAGCAGTCAGTCACTAAACTTTAGGATTTAGAATCACTAAAACTTGATGAGGGATGTTAATCATTCAGGTATAAAACACCAAATACTATGCTAAAGTATAGGGATACAAAATAAGGCAAAAGATGGTACCTGTCCTCAAAAAACTTGCTATTCAATGGGGGAAGACAAGAGGCTGAAAAAGAGGAATTGAAAAAGAGCCAAACACTTGGCTAGGTGGGCAAGATGACATTGAAAGAAATATAGCTATTTGGGAAATGAAAATATGGATGTGCTGAGCATCCTCCTTAAATGTAAGATATGGGAGGAGCTCACTGCTGTCTGTCCTGCTTCTTTTCCAAGTAGAGGAAGGGAGGAATTCCAGGGACAGGAAGTATGGAAGATATTTGAAAAAACTCACAGGTTGATGTGTTCTTATAGAATGAAGAGGTTCTGGGGAGCATGATGCTCAGAGTAATACAATCAGATGGGAAAAGAACCTTTTCATTTTAGAAAGGAAGGGAAAAAAATCTCTCCTAAAGGAAATAGATAACCACTTAACACCAATCTTTTCACATTGGGAAAATGTGATGATCATACTACTAAGTTCGTGTATAAAACTAGTATAGTACTTATATAGTATATTAATTTATAGTATAGTAATTTACTTATAGTATCACTGTCTAATATACTAATTAGAAGAACAATGGCTAATTTCTGTCATATCTTTGGAGAAAGGAGGAATTTATGGTCAGAGAAGAACTAGAGGACATTATGAAATGCAAAAATGGATCATTTAGATTGGTGAAATTGTGATCTGATTCAACCATTCAGGAGAGCAAATAACCAAAGGTCTATAAAACTGCTTATCCTTTGATCCAGCTGTATCACTACTGGCCTATATCCTAAAGACATCATATAAAAAAAAAAAGGACCCACACATCCAAAAAAAAATCATTTTCTAGTAACAAGAAATTGGAAATTGAGTAGATGCCCATCAGGTGGAGAATAGCTATTTTATAAGAAATGATGAGCATGCCGATTTCAGAAAAGCCTGGAAAGACTTATATGAACTGATGCTGAGTGAAGTGAGCAGAACTAGGAGAATATTGCAGGCAGTAATAGCAAGATTTTATGAAATCAACTATGAATATATTTAACTCTTCTCAGCAATGTGATGATTCAAGATAATTCCATAGACAGAGGATGGAAAATGACATCATCCATATCCAGAGAACTATGGAGATTGAAAGTGAATTGAGGAATAGTATTTTCAACTTTGTTTTTTTTTCTCTTTTGGTTTGATTTTTCTTGCACAATATTACAAATATGGAAATATGTTCAAAACTATTATACAGGTATAATTTACATCATATTGCTTGCTGTTTAGGGCAGGAGACAGGTAAGAAAGAATTTGGAACGCAAAATTGGAAAAATAAAATACTATTGAGAAAAAAAAGGTAGAACGTAGACATCGTGGCTCCCAAATCTAAGACTCCACATCCATATGTTAATAATGTATCAGATTTTCAAGATATTCTTGAATAGTTGATAGGAATGTACTACTATCCTTCATTATCATGAATCCTTTGAAGTTTTATGACCTCTATCAGATGGCGTTTCAGGCAATCTAGCATGATTCATTTCCTTTTCTCCTAAACCATTCTAAGTTATGAAAGAATTGGGTGGAACAAATTTAGAGGAGGGTAGGGAAAGAGGAAGAGGAAAAACATAGGAAGTTTTGTGATTAAGAGAAATAAAGAACTCTCCATGCTTAGAAGTCACCTGTTACACAAGTGATTTATTCATATATGACTGTCAAAATGGGTTCAAAATAATCCTTTAAGCCAGATCCTGTGAACTTAAAAAAAAAACCCAAAACTGATAACTATAGTGCAACATTTAATTCTTTGTATTGTTTTATGCATTTAAAAGCATCACTGTTGAAGAATATCTATAGGCTTTACAGTCAAAAATGATCATGACATAGAAAAGTTAATAACTCTTTCCCTAAACAAAAGATATGATATTTCCCTGATATAATGACTTCCTCCAGAGACCATATTTATAGGCACAGTTCTTGCCTCCATTTGGCTAGTATTTCTTACATTTTTCTTACCAACATAATTCTGGCTCACAGTAAAATATAGGAATATTGGTTTATGGATTCCTTTCTTTCGAGCAAACACTTGCTCAAAATGCAATTTAAAAATAGCTTATCTTTATCTGGAGACAAAAACTATTATAATATTACACAACAAATAAAAGTTTAAAGAGAACAGGAAACTCCTGAGAGTAAGAGTAAGAGAGTAACAGATGCCAGTTCATCTGAAGCAGACAAAGTGGAGGGGGAAAACCAGGTTCCTAGGGAAATTGCTAAATTTGTTTCAATAGGTCTCTTGTTAATTCAGTCCACAGATCAGAAGCGGCTCCCATTGCTCATGATTTTAACTTTCAGGTACTAATTAGTGTCTTCTTCTTGAAGTTTCATCTTTAACCCCCATGCCTTAGGGCCCCTCTTTTCTCTTCAAGCATTGAAAAGTTCCTGGGCTTTCCTCATTCCACATCCCAGGATCCTTCAGTTCCTCCTCCCAGCTAGGAAGGACTATATTATCCATCATCCTTGCAAATAAAGAGCTATACTTGATTAAATTAGTTAACTAGTTAGATTTCACTGCTCAGGCAACCCTGTCAGAAAATGCCACTATTTGGTTTCCTTCATCCTTCCTACTCCCCTGGGTTTCAGATCGTCTCTGAAATAGCTGAAATCTCTAAATGCCAAGTATGTCCTTCTCTTCTCTATAGGTTCTATCTATTTTTTATTTAGTCAAAAAGACTGTTTAAAACAGACAGAAATGCTTCTCTTCTTTTCTGATTTTTTAAAATAAATACATTCTGGTTAATCCAGAAACCAAGCAACCTACACCAAGTCATATTAAGTTTTACCTTAAATATTCTTAACTTTAAGTCAGACTCCTTTAGCAAATTGGTGAATCCTTTTTAATTTAAAAGTTTTTAAATGCATACAATGAAATGCACAGGATTATAAAGGAAACTATTTTGAAAAGTTTATGGAACACAGAAAAAGAATTTCTCGTCTAAATGTAAATACCTACATTTACTTTTTTCACTATTTCCCAGTTGTGCCTAAGTGCTTCCTGTCCTCATATTTATAGTTTCATATCATAGATTTAGAGTTCTCAAGGTTTTAATTTACTTTACCAGGAAACTGAGGCCAAAAGATGTTAAATGACTTTCCCAGTAATATAATTCTTCTTGATTTCAAGTTCAGTGTTCTAACCATTAAATCACATTAACTCTTAAAACAAGTTCAGATTATTTCTAAATTCTAAATTATGATTTCTTAAATTATAGATTCAGAATTGGAAAGGACTCTCTAGAGTTCTAAGCTAACCCCTATTCCAACAGGAATCATTTATAAAGTATTCTTGACATGACTTGTTTAGCCTCTTTATGAAAAAAGTATTTTTGATAAAAGGGAATTTAGCTACTTTCAAGGACAGTGTATCCATTCTATTTAGAAAATTAATTAAGTCAAGATATCATTCTCTTGTAATTTCTACCCATTAATTATAATACTCTGGCCAAACAAAAAGTATTATTAATGTGGCCACATTGTGTACAGAAATGTCCAGTTAATTATTTTTGTTGTTGTTGTTGTTGAGACAATTGGGATTAAGTGACTTGCCCAGCGTCACACAGCTAGGAAGTCATGTCGTCCTGACTTCAGGACCAGTTAATTTTTTCAAATGAAAAGAGATTTAAATAATTCTGGTAGTATTTAAGAAAAGTGGTCCTTACACTTAAATTTGTATGTGACCTACATATGTGTATGTAACCTGTTACACAAGTAATTTATTCATATGACTATGTCATCAAATCGCCACTAATCAGAGAAATACAAATTAAAGACCCACAAATGCAAAAGAAAAAAAAAATTATAAATGTTGGAAGAGCTGCAGGAAGACAGGAAGATACACCACTGGAGATCCTGGTGAATGGGTACAACTATCCTGGAAAGCAATTACAAATTATACACTAAAAGTTACTAAACAGATGTGCTTTTTGACCCAGGTGAATCACTGCCCGAAGAGATCAAATAAAGAGGGAAAGACTTCCTATTTTTTGGTCACTTACTCTAATATCTTTCATTTCAAATTGAAAGACCAACTTGCCCAAAGTCACACAAATTTTAACTAACAGAGCCAGAACTCCAGTCTACATCCCCAACTACAGTTGCTTCAACATATTTTATTGGCAAATCTGCAAATGAAGATTCATAGTGGGATCCCCAATATCAATTAAACTACTTTTAGAGCTAAGAAAGGTCATAAGAGCATATTTTTGTGCCATCTTAGAAAATGTTGGTTGGTATCAGATTAGTGTATTTGAGGGAACATTCTTATTAATTATATTGTATAATATGAAGAATTCTGTAATGATGAAAAGGCAAGAATTAGCAGGGGGAGGGAGACAAAGAGAAAGCTATTGTTAGGAATATTTACTATGCAGTCACACTGGCTTTGTGATCCTTTTAAAGGACATGACAATTATTTTTGCTTTAAGATTGAACAGCTAATTATTTTTCACACAATGAGTTTTAGATTGTAATTTAGAGAAAAAGATGTCTCCGCTGTCTAGAAAGTGGTGTGTTTAATTCTAATTAGCTTCTTGACTTTTTTTACATGTACAGGCTTATCCAGTGGTGACCAAAAAAAAAAGCTCATTAAAAAGAGACCAGTGACCAAGTTTTCCCTACCATCAAGTCCAGAATACAGTCTTCGATACCACATCAAGTCATCAAAAAGGCTCTGAACCCAAATATTCTACAGAGAATAGTGTTGGTGGCATGGGATACAATGTGATTTTTCTCCTTGGGTAGCAAAAAAAGGGGTGGTGAGAAAAGGGGGCAAATTATATTATACCATGTAGTATGAATGGATATATGATATTGATTTCATTGGCTAGGAAAACAGTATGGGAGTGTTAGTATGTGGGACCTAGAATTGCCGAAAGTTTAGATTTACCTATGGTTACAAAATGAGTTATCAGATGCAGAATCTGAATGTAAGACTTCCTGATTCCAAGTTCAATATTGTATCTACAAGGCAACAAGAGCCTGGTTCTGGTTTCTGTTCACTCCAAATATTAGGCAAGTCATTCACACATATTTACTGCTGATAGGAAGAAACTAGATAATAATTGGCAATATAATTCTGCAAGAGGCAATGAGATAGCTTTAGTAAGCCCAAGGGCCTTATACTGGACAAGTTCTGTTTTGTTTCAATCTATCCAGAGACTGATTTCAATTTGGCTAAAGTTTCACAGCATCAGAAAATGGCATGGAAACTAAACATAATCAACTAACATGACCCAAGCAAAGAAAATGAGGACACAGATCATCCTTCATATCTCATTTTCAAAGAGACATGTAAATCATTTGGTAGGAAAAGGAAGCTATCCATACATGAAGTCTTGAAAGTGTGGCTATCTTCTCATTAAGATTAATACATCTAACATGAGATTAATACATCAATACATAGCCCTGTGTAGCCTCTGTATCCCAGGAATTTTAAAGTCTGGTTGGGAAAAGAAGACATTTATATGTTCATGGGAGAAAGTTATTTTGTGATAAATGTGTAGGAGAAAAATCCAATGTATTATTGGATCCTAAGAAAGATTATCACTTCCTCCTAGGGAGGGGAGTAAGTCAGAAGAAATATTTACTACTTTTGACAGAAAATTGAACCTTTTAATTTTTCATTGCTATAAGTGAATAAAATTCCCACTGCCAATGCAAATTGTCAACTACTCTACAAGTCCTATAAAGAACAATAAATTTCCCAGAGCCAGGACTTGAACCCAGGCCTTCCTAATTCCAAAGCTAATCCTTTATCCGTAATATTGATCTGCCTACTGAATTTACCATGTTACAGTTACAGCTTTCCTACATGTCTTGTTTGATACTGACAAATCTGTCAGTTAAATAGGCCAGTCAAGAAAGCCCAAGGAATTACTTGGTCTGAAGTCCAATAATTGACAGCATAGTCAGAGCATCCAAGTGTTTCAATTTCTAGTCCAAATCTCTCTTTACTGTCTATAACTTGTATGGTCTTCTTGTCCTTTTCTGTGATCAAGAATGCTTACAATTCTATTTATATTACTAGGTTGCTAATCAATTCTTCAATCAGGTCCAATAGTCCTGACGGAACAGCTCCCACTTATCTAGGCCTATGAGTAAAGATATATCAAATAGTCTTTGGAGCAATTTCCTTGGTATTAAGGAAGACTATTGGACCTGTGGGGAGTTTTTCCTTGAGTAACCAATTTCTAAATTCATTAGTTGACAGGTGGCATAGCAAAGCTCTGGGAAAAACAGTCTCTGCCTGCAAACTTACATCCTGATAAAAAGAAGCTGAAAAACTGGGGAAAGGAGCATGGTGGAGTGGGAGGTTAGAAGGTCCCGATAGTGAAGAAACGGACAGAGAAGAAAGAATTAACATGACATTAACATGAATTAACATGGATGCTTTTGCCTCTCTTAGGTCCACTGGTATACTCTGCTAGAGTATACCAGTGGAGTATAGCTGTAGGAGGCAGCTAAGGAAAAGATAAAAAGTTAGGTGACATGACCCAATTAAGTATTATGAGCAAAGTAGTCTGGAGTAGATTTAGCTTTTCCTTAAAGGACAAAGAATGTAAAATAGCTCAGAGCTATCTGGTTAACTTGGAAATCCAATTCAAAGAATAAATATCTACCTTGCATTGGAATGGTTTCTTTTATCACACTTATAAAACTATGTATTCTGTCTCTCTCCTTTTTTCTCTTTCTTTCCCTTTCTCTCTGTCCCTTTCCCTCTCCCTCTCTCCCCCCTCCATCTCTGCTTCTATCTCTCTTCCTTTTCACAAAAACAGAACTAATATGAATAATGTCAGAGTGAAAATTTCCCCAAAATAACTTTCAGACTAAGCCATTCAAAGTTCAAGAGACCAAATCTTAACCATGAACCAGAAAGACTGCTGTTAGCATTTCTAAATAAAAAATAAATGTGGCTGGGGAGGCACTGTACACCCTTATTCTCAAAGGAAATGGAAGAAAAAAGTTGAAGATACAGCAACAAGTACCAAACACATGATTTTAGTAAGTCAGAAACCTAATAATCCTAGATTATCTCGTATTGCCCTAGATACCCCAAAACTAATGTTTTGTATGAAAGCCCAGAAAGTGTTACAACTACCACCAAAACCCACTTTTGACAGGCAGACATTTCACATTTCTCCATGCTTTACAAAATACTGCTCAGACTCTGCCTCCCTGACAGCTGGGGGGAAACATTTGTTTGTTTTTCTTAAAGATAAGAAACCAGAGCAAAAGTTGAGAGATGAGTCATGGGACCAAAAGGGATGTGGCCTGCTAAAGGTGAACTTTTAGGCTAGGCTGCAGTTATCTGTAATTGGGTCCAGTATGAACTTATCCTTCATTTAGATAACTTTCTGGTGGGTAGAGACTTATCAACCAACTAGTTTTACTTTCCTAAGGTGGGCAAATCTCTATAATGCTCCTAAGTCCAAGAGTTCAGCTACCTTCCATATCTACTATATGTACATACATCTCACTGGGGAAGATAGAAGCCCTATTAAAAAAAAAAATGAGGGGGGCTCAAACTAGTTGGTTGCTCCAAGTTTTGGGCCATGGTAGCTCATATGTGCAGGTTAGTTTATCCCAACCATGCTTTATAACCCTTTTTGCCATCCAGTCTGTCACTAAAATATTCTCTCAATAACTTTCATGATCTCTAGAGACTATCCTGAAGAACTGAGTGGCTCAGTTCTGTAACTCCTACTTTGGGAATGTGGGATCCTGAATGGTGAGGAACCTAAACTCTGCTAACCTGGCAAATTGTACTGCCTTAAAGGGTACCCTGTTTCTTTCTTCCTTTATCCTTTTTTGCTTTTTTTTTTTATAATCAAATCTACCATTGCCTCTGAAAACTGACATATTAATTGATATCTCTAATGTCTTATTCACCATCTCAGGACAACATTCTTCACTCAGAGCAGGAACTTGTCTTATTTTTGCAATCCCTGTTTGACACTTAGTAAGTACTTAATGCAGATTATCATCTGCATTAGAGATGAGGAAAAAATGAAATTTTTTTTTAATCAAATGACTGACTTTATATGACTATTTAAAAGCACTCGCATACATTCAGTGAGTCTGCTGGGGATCTAGGCACATGCCTAAGATTTTAAAATCCTATGTGAATTTATTTCAGCAGCAGGCATTTGTCATTCAGTTCTATCCGATTCTATGTGACCCCATGGACTTGGGATTTTTTTTTTTTTTTTTTTTGGCAAAGATACTGGAGTGGTTTGCCATTTCGTTCTCCAGTGTTTGCTTATTTGGCATATCAGGAACAGAGGCAAATAAGTGTTAAGTAACTTTGCCCAGTGTCACAAAGCTAATAGGAGGCCATATTACTTCTTGACTCCTGGACCCAATGTTCTATCCATTGCACCATCTAGCCACCCCTGCCATTGCTTAGTATGCTTTATATGTCTTACCTATATACTTCAAGCAATTCGTTTTGTTTTGTTTTGTTTTTTGCTGAGGCCATTGGGGTTAAGTGACTTGCCCAGGGTCACATAACCAGGAAGTGTTAAATAAGACCAAATTTGAACTCAGGTCCTTCTGACTTCAGGGCCAATGCTAGGTACCACCTGACCTAGCTGCCCCTACTTCAAGCAATTTCAAGAGTTTCTTTGTCCCCTAGAATATGGAAGTTGACATCCTTGGTATTTCATTAAGTTAGAAGAAAGTAAGAAAAGGAAATATAGAACAGATTTAGGTGGTTGTATTCAAGAATCAGATTTAGGTGGTTGTATTCAAGAATCAATCTATAGAATCAACTGAACCCTGATTTTCTGCTCTGTGGTGTATTGGCAGAATGTTTAAAATATATTTTCAGCTACTTTATGACCTGTCATAATATTATCAAAACTGCCTTTCCTTCTTCTGTTTATATATGCTCAGGAAAGACAAATTAGTTTTGAACTTTAACAAAAATTATGATTAGGAAAATAAAATTTAGGAATAATATAATTCTGAAGCTAAAAGTAACTTTAGATCATGTAGATCAATTTTTGGATTATCACTGCTACTTCATTCTTCCCTTTATTGGTATAGAACAGTGAGTCAGACTTAGAGGGAAGTCATTGTGAAGTACACTTCATTAAATTCATTTCATTAAATAACTTTAAAAACCCATAACTTTCTGTATGGTCAAGTCTCACATAACCTTTTCCTAATAAACATGGATATTTAATTAAAATACAAATTTGTTATGAAGTTCATAATAGCTTTTTGCCCTATATTTTCTTATAAGTTACTGAAAAAAATTTAGAGGTCCAAGAAATTGTTAAAAGAGGTCTCCAGCTGAAAATAACTTTCTTAATCTCAATAGGAGCTTCATCCATAACTACTCTGAAAGAGTTATGATAAAAAATCCTATCCATATCTAATTTTTCTTGAGGATTTTTATTTTCATTAGGTTAAGAGATCTATTTTTTCTTTTACAACTTTTATGAAAAAAGCTTTTTTTACAGCTTTTATGAAAATGTTTAATGAAGAAACAAACAAATAAATAAATAAAAAGATTGGGAACCTCTGGTGTAAACAGATCGAAGAATTTATAAGAATAGAATTCTTACACCTGGCAGAACCAGATCATCATACACGGCAACACGACTAAACAATGATTAATTCTGATGGACATGGCTCTCTTCTACAATGAGATGATTCAAATCAGTTCCCAATTGTTCAGTGATGGAGAGCCATCTACATCCAGAGAGAGGCCTGTGGGAACTGAGTGTAGAGCACAACATAGCATTCTCACTCTTCCTATTGATGTTTGCTTGCATTTGCTTTCTCGGGGTTTTTTCCTCCTTGATCTGATTTTTCTTTTGCAGCAAGATAACTGTATAAATATGTATACATTTAACATATTTAACATGTAATGGACTACCTGCCATCTAGGGGGGGAAGGAGGAAAAAGTTTTGCAAGGGTCAATATTGAAAAATTAGCATGCATGTTTTGTAAATAAAAAGCTTTCATAAAAAAAGCTTTTCATGAAAAAAAAAGAAAAAGAAATAAACCTGGTTAGCATCATGACACCTAAGAGAATGATAAAAATAGACCCTGTGGTCTGGTAGCTCAAACGGCCAGAGTATAGTGCTAATTAAGTCATATAAAAACTTGAGACTATCAATTTGACTGGGTTCTGTGGCTTTGAGCAAAATATAACTAAAGTGAACTTTAGTTCACAGACATTTTCATATAGTAAGTATATTAGACCAAGTTTTGGCAATTCCTTAATCATTTTATCCAAATCAGTTTTCTATTAAACTGTTATCACCTGCCTACCCTCCCTTACTGAGTTATTCTGAGAATTAAAGATAATATTCCTTATTTTGTATACTGCATTTATCTATAAGCATGCTGCATGAATTTTATTGATTACAAGATTAGAGAAAGGCCAAATGATCAGGTCACCCTCATTATCTTAGATCTAAGATTGAAAATTTACTTTAAAATGATTTTTAAAACTTTTTAACCAGTATAATAAATAGATCATTACACATGAAACTGAAAAATCTATTATACACAATTTGCTATTTCTTTTAATAAAAGTTATATAAATTCCTTTTTATTTTTCTCTTTTCACTTATTGCCCTAGAGAGGGGTACCATTAGACACAAATATGTACGATTGGGTTTGTGTGTGTGAAATCATTCTACACATACTTCTATTAATCTAAGATATTTACTCAACACACAAATTTGATCATGAACTATGGATTAAAATCTTGAATTTTGATATGTACTTATTTCAGGAGAAGACACACCTGACTTCCTTTAGTATTTTTTATTGCATCCCCTAACTATGTTAAAAACAGAAAAGTATAAGGTAATTCTTACCCTTAAAGAGGTTTATAGTATAATTTTAAGAATTAGCAAACACATGAATGGGAGAACAATTCAGTGTTAATCTGTTACACGTTGTAGTATATTAGAAATGACTTGGCAGTAAAAGTCATAGCTCCAGTACTTACAATGTGATCTTGAATAAATTGCTTAACCCCCGAATTTTTTATTTCTAAAAGTTTTTTATTTTTAAAAAGTTTTTTATTTTATAGTTTTATAGAATTTATAGTTTAGTTTTTATATTTTATAGTATTTTATAGTTTTTATTTCTAAAAAGTTTTATTTCTGAAGTTTTTTTTTTATTTCTAAAATAGAGAATACTTATACTACCTACCTCAAAACACTATTTAAATGTGAATTATTACTAGGGCCATGTTATCATAGGATTTAGAACTAGAAGGAAACTGGGAAAATCATCTAGTACAGCCTCTTTATTTTGCAGATGAAATAATCTGTATGTAGAGAAAAATGACTTCAGATCATAGGTATTAAAGCTGGAGTTCAACCCCAGTTTGATTGACTACAAATATAGTGTTCTATACTAGATCTAAGCATTCGCGCTGGAATTTGGAGAAGGGGAGGCAGTAAAGGTTTCATGGAGGAGGTAGATTTTGAGCTGAATCTTGAAAGGCAAATGATATTTAGAAAAAAATAAGGGGAAGAAAATGTTCTAGGTAGTTTCCCCATTCTCTCAGCAATCCTTGGTATCAAAGAAATACCAATAAAAATACCAATAAAAACTGGCTCTGAAGTCAGGAGGACCCAAATCCAACCTCAGACACTTAATACTTCCTAGCTGTGTGACCTGTCACTGTGTGACAAGTCACTTAACCCCAATTGCCTCAGCATAAATAAACCTAGCATGGATTTAAAACACACACACACACACACACATATATGTAAAAAACCCTTCCTTTGCTGGATAGAACTTTATCTTGAAATATAAAGAGAAGGGGGTAGCTAGATGGTGCAGTGGTTAGAGTGGTGGCCCTGAAATTAGGAGAACCTAAATTCAAATCTGGCCTCAGACACTTCCTATCTGCGTGACCTGGGCAAGTCACTTAACCCCAACTGCCTCAGCAAAAAAAAAAAAGAGAGAGAAGTCAAGGCAAAAGGCATTTAATATGCCTACTATATCCAAAGCATTATGCTAAACAATCCCTACAGCAAACAATTATGTATGAATGAGATATTAGATAAATTATTAAATTAGAAGTGAGGATGTGGAAGGACCAATCTGTATAATATTCAAAGTGACTATTTGTAACAACAACAAAAGCCAAAAACAAACTTGTAATTAAACTTTATGTCCAACAACTGGGGAATAATCGAATTATAATATGTGAATCTAATGTTAACGTAAAAAATCAAAAGATTTTTATTATATATTATTAATGTGAAAAACAAATCAACTGTACATATATATATAAGCACATATGAAAAAGAAAAGGAAAAAAATCAAAGATAGCAACATTTCAGCCTAATTTAGGACAGAGAGAAAAGACAATTGTTCTTTTAATTTGATTGTCTTTAAATTTTGTTGAAATGCTAGGGTTTTTCGTAAGATTTTATTCTTCTATTTCATTTATTTGTTGATGGCTAAGTTCCTAATTGCTTCCTTATTGTTTTTAAAAAGTAGACACTAAGGTTTGAAGCACCAGACTCTGGAATAGTTCTAAGACCCAGAGCACCATTAGAAACGGTATTTAGCAGAACAAATTTTCAAGTTCTGGGAAATATTCTAAAACATTAGAACAATTAATGCTGTAAAGTTACCCATGCATATAACCTGTAAATAAAAGGCTATTAAAAAAAAAATACAACATTAGAACAATTAAAAAGAAATAGGACACAAACTCCTCTTATAATGGGACAAAAAAAAAAAAACCCACCCCTGTTTGATATGCAATTTTACAACATTAAAGCATCCTACCTCAAATCAAAGAAATGTAGCATAAGAGATTATTACAGAGAAGATTTCTCCTTGCTTACTGCTAAGCAAGTGAATTCCAAGATATCACTGAAAAAAAGGAGGAATCTTATCATTTGATAATGATAAGTAATACATTTGTATTACACAGGAGAAATAAATACTGGGCTTGCTGTATGGTATCCATGCCAATGTTAATTGTGTTAAATGTGAAGGATTGTGAAAGTGTTTTTCTTGTCCTAATAATGTATCAGACCTTGCGCTATCTGGTCTGACCACTGATCAGGGATCAGATTATGAGAATCAAAGTACAAACCCCAAACTGGCACAGTCTTTGTCACAGGCTACCTCCTATCCCTTTATCTCAATTATAGGAGGTAGGGAAATGGATCAATACTTTGGTGGATGAAAAGGCCCAAAAGAAATATTTGGTAGCCTAGCCTTTCCTCCACTGAAATGCTATTAAAATATTCATTTATGTTTTTCCTTTTCTGAATTGATTCTACCCTACTACTCCTTGGATCCAGTACGGAATATCATGCTTGAGCAGGATTTTGATAACCTTAAATGTGACAGTGCCACAGATGGCAATTATTACCCTTCTCTCCATCAGAGGGTAATAACTGAATAGTGCTTTCTGCTCAGCTGCTTTTGCCAGGTACTCTAGCCACTTGATGGGGGAAGGGACCTGCCATCTATGACTGTAAAAGGAGTATCAGTTGTGTATCTGTCCTGCTAAGATTCTAGAAGAATAAGGGCAAGAACCTTGAAATTCTTACCTAGAAAGTTTACAATTTCCTGTTTTAGATATTTAACTGTCAAAAAAAAGCAAAGGGACTGAACTGGACTCATCATAATTTAACTTCCTATTAGATATAAGCCATATATCCCCTTAGCAGTTAGCATTTACATGTTTTACACTTTTAATTCCCATCCAGTTCTATAAATTTCCTTACCTCTTGGGATTACTTTTCTAATTTACCTTTTTTAATGAACAAACAACAACAAAATCTGAGAAAATCTTTGAAGTAAATACTTTTAAATAAACAAAACAAATTCTGCATTGACCATGAAATATAATACTAATTAAAATGATACACTCCTACTGGGCTAGTAAACCCACAAAATTAGATTGGAGAGGAAGGTGTGCTACTTAGTTATCTAGTTTCTCAGTGTGACTGCCTTATATTTGCTCCTTAGAAAGAGTATAAGAATTCACCCTTTTGGGGAACATATTCAAGATGATAGCGTAGAGGAAGCAGCCCAGCCAAATTCTAATGCTTCCCTCCTAACAACTATGAAATAACACAAATTGATTAGAGTGGCAGACCTAACAAAAGGTCGGAATGTGACATTTTTCCAAATAAGATAACGTGGGAGATTTGACAGCAGAGGTCTATGGCAATGGGATGGTGGCTGGCCTGGAGCAAATTCTGTGATAATACCAGCAGTGGGCTTCAGAGGTGGTTGGAAAAGCAGGAACAGTAGCTTCAGGAGCTCTTGGTCCAAAGATAGCAAAGGGGTTGGTCAAAAAAAGATTAAGGGAACCTTTGCTAGCACTGGGTGCGAGACCTGGTACTATTTGGCTATTCTACTACCCATACAGAGTTCTATGTCACAGTTCTAGGGAAGAAAGGAGCTCTTGTGATAACTCACAAGGAAGCAGGGTCTTGGACACAATTCTAGAAAGGAGAGGAATACTTATGGCTGCAAGAGACCCGATGTTCTGGCCACAATGCCAGGACTAAAAGGAATGCTTAGTGCTTGTGGCTGCAGTTGGCAGAGGCCAAAGGAAAGAGCAAGATAGCAGTGACTAAATTTTTTTCCAGATCACAACACCTTGAAAGTACCGAAAACTCAGAACTAGCTCTGAAAATAACAGCATGACAAAGTCTGAAGCTTGGGACAGTGTATTCCCTACCACCAAGCTAATAGAGTCTTTAATAGAGAACTTTAACATAAAATTCAAAGTCATGAAAAATTAGCAAGCAATAAAAAAACTTCATCAAAAATTGAATTACATGGAATACAAAGACAAATGTGGAAGATGACACACATACACACACATATATGTAAACAAACATGTAAACAGTATGAAAACTACAAGCAAAACCTCAAAAGAAAGATGTAAATTGGAAACAAGAATTCCTACAAGAGTGGCAGAGGAAAACTTAAGAAATGAGATTGGTGAAAAGAAAATTATGAAATGAGAATTAAGAATCCAACCATTTATTTATAACATTGAACCCAAAAGCAGAAATTACTAGGAAAATTTAAGAAGCAGGGTCAGCTCCATAGAGAATGAGCTAAGAAATCCTTTATTGCCCACTACATCAGAACCTCAAATACAAGGTTACACTCCATACAATTTAGGGCATACTTAGTAAAAACTTACTGGTAAACCATGGCACACTTTTGAAAACCATAAATGTGGAGTGATCACAAATTGCAGCGATGAAAGGAGTAGTCATATTGATGAATTCACAACTCACAACATTTTGCAATGAAAATTTATATTACTCTTTAACAAATCAACTGAACATGTATTTGAGTAGTCAAAGGAAAACCAGTGCTCTGTACTGCCACAGTAGCCAATGCTCTTAGTAATCTTGCAGTCTAATTATGGAAATAAGGCTAATATACGTGAAAGAATTTTTTAAATTAACATTAACTATTTATGAATTGAATAAAGACTAAAACTACCGAGAATTCTGAATCTCTCCCTATTTCCTGGATCCTTCTAAATTTCTTGCAAATATATTCATCTCCCTGAGCCTTAACACAAAAGCTATTTACATTTGAAAATTTTCCTCTCTGGTCCATCTCTTCAGGTCTGGGGCCTTTCCTCACTCAAAACTATTCTCTCTCCCAAATTACCAAGGATATCTCTTAGTGGTGAAATTAAAGGACTTTTCTCAATCTTTTTTGATAGGGGGTATTATTTTGTTTCTGGAAAAGAATTGTTTCTGGAAAGAATGTGTCAACTGAGAGTCCTATGACTCTCAGGTAATTTGCTATTACCTGTCACTTCCCAGACTGCAAAATGCATCTCTGGTCACCAATCCCTATTACTATGAAAACTTCTTGAAGGGAGGGACCGACTATATTATAGTGTCCCCAGAACTTGACATCAATGCCTAGTACAGAGAAAACCCCAAATGTCCTGTTGCCAAAACCTGAACAACATTGCTTTTCTCCAGTTTAAAAGTTGACTAACAAATCTAATTCAGACCTCACCTCACCTCCTAATAATCACTTCCTAATTGATCAATACTTCAAGCTTCTTCCTTATCATAGCTGTCAAAATCACAATCCTTAAGCACAGGTCAATTTCCTGCTCAATAAGTACTTGTATTGCCCCATTTGCTCTAAGACTAAATACAATCTTCTATTAAGCATTTAAAACAACCTTTCCCCAATTTAACTCCCCAGACTTATCATATTATTTCCTTTCTTATAGTCCAGACTATCCAACTTGCTTTCTCAGATGACATTCGATCTCCCATCTTTATGCCTTTGCATTGTCCTTCAAGTCTGGAGCGTTCACTCACCTTTATCTAAAGACTCTCCAGTTTCCTTTAAAGTCCAATTGAAGTGTTGCTTGCTACATGTTTTCTTGAATTCTACTACTCAAGCTTCTAGAAGACTTCCCCCTCTCCAACTCTTTTATCTTGAAAATAGCTATTGTAGATGTATGTAGATATTTTTCCAGATAAAAATCTAAGGCTTTCCAAGGGCCGGGATTATTTTATTTGTCTTTATAACCCCTGCACATAGTAGATTCTTAACACTAGCACATACTAAGTACTAAACATTTGTTGACTTATTGGAAAGTTTTTTCCAAGTGGTTGGACTTGAACTATGCTTGGAAAAGTTGTGAATTTTAAATGATAGTATCTTAAGTCAGATAAGATTCATGTTTTACTTGGTCCCTCCCCCATCATGGGAGGAGTAGAATGGGAGAAAAAAATGAAAGGGAGTGAGGGAAATTCAACTACTCCACCATTCCTACTTATCCACTTTAGTTCACTGCTAAGACAATCTGAGGTTTTTTCCCATCTCGAGATCCTATGAACAGCACACAGACTACTGCAAGATCAATAATACTAGTACCTGAACCCCAAAGACACTGAAGTCCAATCCTGCATGTCCACAAATCAGGAATGAAGGAAAATCGACCCTGGCTTCCTTATTGTTTCTTGCTACTCCCCAATACAGAAGGCACATTTCAAAGCTGGTTTTATATATAAAAACCAGCTTTGAAATATATATTTCTGTCCCCCCAAAACAGAATCATCTCACTGCATCTTCCCCCCTCCTTTCCACATCCTTACTTCGGGCAACCCGAGTTCTACATGATGTAATTCTTAATTTACAAAATCTCACAAAAATCTCTGAATAGATATAATAGGAAAAAAAAGAGAAAAGCTAGGAGAAAGCTAGGAAAGAAAAAAGAGACAGGGAGAATGAGAATCAGGGTTGCTCTACAGATCTTTCCCATACTTTCACAAGAGCCCTTGTGCAATTAGACCTCTTGGGGTGTTGCCCTTACCTGGTGTGGAAGTAGCATCAGTTTGGCAGCTCCGATTGGGAATTCCTTCCTAGACTCCTAAACCTCCCCCACAGTCCTGGGTCTCACTCAGGTCTGGCCAAGTTCAGGAGATCTCTTCCTTGAGATCAGACAGACAAGTCTCAGAGTCAGAGGTGGGGTGGTCACCCTCCATTAGTCCCCAGACCGTGTGTACACAGGTCAGACAAGAGAAAGCTCTCCCTTACATACCCAGGGCTCTCCACTTCCTGGTTGGTCTTTTATAACTGAAAGTGGAAGTGTTCTGACAGGAAAGAAGTCATCCCCCTAAGCCTTTTAACTTCTGCCTAAGAGACTTCCAATGGATTCCTGCATTATAAACCCAAATGAGCCTGCCCGAGCAAACCCTCACCGCCACCCCTCACCCGGCCACGTTGAACAGACCCAGGTTTCCCAGTCGCTCACTAAGCTAAGTATTTGAACAGAAGAAAAAGAGCCTTAGAAAAGCTAACCTTTGACCACACTTCTAGGAGCCAAGAAACTTCTTGCAACTATCAGGGACACACCTGCCTAGAGAATCCGAGGGGCTGCTCCATTGCTGACTGCAGCTTTTACTGGGACAGCCGAAAGATTAGGAGTTGGGACTGAGTGGGCAGAAACCCACCTCTAATCTCGGTTCCACGTGGCGTCACCTTATCTCCATACCACCCCTCACTTAGACAATTAACATATCTTGTTGGGATCTCCAGTAACATTCCTCTAATGAGATTTGCATGTGAAAGCTTGGGGAAGAATAAGAACCATTGATTGAGAATGGAAGCAGGGAAGCTTTTCTTTAGTAAAAGGGTTAATTTACTCTTTAATTTAAATTAGCTCCTCTTTAACTCTACACCCACCTCAGAAGTATTCAAGAATATAAAACCATTTTCCCCTCACAGATCTCATTTTTTCAAAAATAAATGGATTTTATTATAGTACATTTTGTCTTTTTTTTTTTTTTTTTAAATCTAGATGTCCAATTAATTAGGGTTCACTCTTTAGACCAGGATTCTTAATAGATCTGCAAGTAGTCTTTGGATAGATTTAAGGAGTGGAGGTTGTGAACTTTGAAGGGAAAAGATACCTTTAATTTTTGTTCATCTTTAACTTTAATTTATCATTTTCTCACATTTTAATTAAAACAATAACAACATGATTCTAAGAAGTCATCCATAATTTTCACCAGGTTCACCAAGGGGTCCAGGACATAAAAATGATTAAAGATCTATGCTTTAAACATTGTTATGCTACCTTAAAATCAGATCTAGCTAAGAAGGCTTTTGCTAAATCCTCTGCATGATGGAGATTATCCAAACCAGTCTTTATGTCTGAAGAATAACTGATTGGAAAAAAATGAGGAAGATGAGGAGGAAGGTGCAATTTAACCTAATCTAACCATCATTCTGACCTTTTGGCAACTATCTACTCAAGTTCAAATAGCTCTTTCTTTAGAGAGGAAGCCAAGAGAGTGCATTATGAATCAAAACTGAAATACCAACTATGTGGTGGTATATATTCTTGACAATTGGTAAAACTTGCTGTGGAATGATAGAAAAAACAGTAGGGGCAGCTAGATGGCACAGTGGATAGAGAACTGCCCTTGAAGTCCAACCGCAGACACTTAACACGTCCTGGCTGTATGACCCTGGCAAGTCACTTAACTCCAATTATCGCAGCCAAAAAACAAAAACAAAACACCAAAAATGAGAATTATGAGTTCCAGGTATTCTTACCTCTGATACTTTTAAGCTATGTGACCCTAAACTAATATTGTCCTCTTTACCTCCATTTCTTCATCTCTAAAAATAAAGTTGGATCAACTCTTTAAAGATTCTTTTCAACTGACATCCTGGGATGCTAAAGAATTATCCTAGTGTTAGAATATCCTGCAAATTTATATTATTTCTTTCCTACTCAAAGATTAAGTGTTCTAATTTACAGACCTATTATCTCTTAATTTAAAAAAATCTTTTAGAATTGCAATATTGTTTTAGAATTGCTCAAATTCAGAAGAGAACTATATCAGAGAAAGTTTCACACAAATGTAGGACTCCTTCCTGGAGATTTGTATTTCCTCCAGCCAGAGATCAGGAATTTAAAGTTGAAAGCCAGCTCTCAAGTCATCGTGCCCATCTTTCTTTCACAGAGAGAGTAAAACCAAGACTTTCAAGAACGCTGAGGCCCCTTAGATGGAGCACCAGCTCTGGAGTCAAGAGGATTTAAAATTCAGATCTGGTCTCAGATATTCAACACACTCACTAGCTGTGTGACTTTGCAAAAGTACTTACCAATTGCCTGGTCAAAAAAAAAAAAATACTTAATTGACCTGCCCATAAAGATAGTAAGTGGCAGATTCAAGATTCAAAACCAGGTTCCTTAAATCTAGAAATCTTTCAACTGAATGACATGTCTCACCATATAAATACATGGGTTTCTGAATGAACTCGTGGAAAATTCTAATACTTCTGAGAATTATTCCCATCATATCTTTTCTTCCTCCTGTGATCATCTCCACTCATTTCAGAGGTTAATTCTTAGACTCATGCATAAAATGTCAACACAGCTTTTAGAATTAGAAAGGATTTTAGAGCCAGCATAGTATAGTAAATAGGATAAAAAACTATCTCTAGATTCCTGGATTCAAATTCAATTTTAAGAATTTATTAGACTATAGACAAGTCATTTAATTTCACCACTCCTTGGCTTTCTCATCTATAAAATTAAGCTACTACTTCCTGGGTTGTAAAAAAAAAAAAAAACACAATTCATAAATCTTAGTGTTATAAAAATGGGATTTAGTAGAAATAACAACCTAACTGCTCATTTCCAGAGCACCCCTCCTAAGAGGAAAAGTTACTTGCCACTGTCACCCCTCAGCCCCCACATACTCTCCAGTAGTTGAGGGCAGAATCAGAACTACAACGCAGATCTTCTGACTCTAGATTTCATTCAGTTTTGGTAATCACTAATCCTAAGGTTTTATAGTTCTGAGAAAAGAAAATAGAGAAAAGAATATAGATACACACCTACACACCCCTCAGATCAGGAGGGAAATTTTATTGCAGCTTACCTTAAGGAATACTTCTTTCCTGAATTCAGGAAATATGCCCCACTAAGCTTGCTGTGTGGATCTAAATAATACATTCAAGACTAGACGTCTTCAACATTTCAGTTCCTGGCTAACAACTGTACCTGGAGGCCACTTACGTTGCCCTAAAAGTGGCCAACAAGGCACCTCAGTAATCTTTGTACCTGATTGCAACAGGTTCAAAGGTAGAAATTACCTGTTCAAATACCAGTGGTACACTTCAGTAAGGGAGAAGTGCAAAATTTGGCAAAAGGATAAAAAGGGAACTGGTTATGCAATTACTTCCCCCAAATTTTTTTAAATAGTTACAGCTCTGAAAGCTTTTCTAAAGCCAAGGTGTACCTTAAAATATCATTTTTTTCTTTTAGTGGATTCTTTAAGATTTGATGAGCATAATATGCACTATGGGAAGAGGAAACAAGCTTTTTATAAATCTTGAAAAAGTAACAGAACGAGAATCTATGAGGTACTGAGGAAAGAATGACAGGCGAACCACAGGAGCTGAATTTGAATTCTGACTCTTAGCAGCAGATCTTAAGCAACATCAGTCAGTCAGTACATCTCTTGGACTCTATTTTCTTTTCTCTAAAATGAATAATTTGCAATGCCTTAACCAGTTCTTAGGGGAAAAAATGTTTTGAAAACTGGAGAGTGCTGAATAAATATGAGCTGATTTAATTATTATAAGAAAGCTAAATTATAGGTGGTGAGCTGAAAGGGACTTTAGAAAGCATTCAATTGGATCCCCTCTTTTTTTTTTTTTTTTTTTTTTTTTGGTTACAGATGAGGAAACTGAGACCCAGAGAGTTTAAGTAAATTGCCTTGGGTTACACAATTAGTGAGAAGCAGGATCTGAAACCAGATCTTTTTGAGGCCAAATCAAGCTTATATTCACTGTTGGGACAATCAATTTGACCATATATTTCTTTTAATGTATGATTGAACCTTTGAGACAACTTCCTTCCTTTGCCCCTTGTAACAAATCATAATGAAAGCTAACTAAACCATGCCAGACTGTTCCTCTAATATATAAATTAAAGTTAAGAATATGACTTAGATATTAGTGTCACCCTTTAAATTGAGGCCCCAAAGAAGGTATGTAATTTTCCCAACTTCCATTTCCATGACTATATTTAGGTTATTCTCCACTCACAGGCTTTCCACTAACTTTTTCACTTTCACTTTTTAGAATCTCGTTAGTTTTCTTGGCAAAGATCCTAGAATGGTTTGCCTTTTTTTCCCCTCCAATTCGTTTTATAGATTTATATATTAGATAGATAGATAGATTTATAGATTTATATATATATCGTAATAGATGAGGAAACTGAAGCAAACAGCATTAAGCTTGCTCTCAAGGTGACACAGTTAGAAAGTACTTGAGACCCAGATTTAAATTCTGGTTTTGTTTTGTTGATTCCAGGCCTGGAGCTCTATCCACTGTGCCACCAAGCTGACTTTAGAATCTCCTAGTTTCCATCAAAACTCAATTCTAAGGTAACCTTCTAATAAGGCTTCTCTTTCTGATTTTTCCAAATTTTCATTACATTATTCCAAAGTCTTTCTGTTAAGCTATAAGAAAAAAAAAAACTTTATCTGTATAGATAAACATCTTGTAGAGCAAACACAATTTCAACCATTTAGAAGAGACTTCTAGATAACTAAAGATAGAGAATTCCATTTCAAAGAATAGCTCCATAGAATCACAAAGGACTTAATGATTTACTTAGCTGTCTTGTTATACTAACCGGCATAGGATGCACCGTGTACTGATTTCTCCCATTTTTCAAAGTATCTAGTTCTTCCAAGCAAACAACAGGCATTTACTAAGCACAAATAAAAGCAGAAACACAATTCTTGTCCTCAAGGAGCTTACATTCTTATGGAGAAAGGTGACATAAAAAGAAAGCTGAAAAGGGAAAGGTAAGGGAGGGAGAGGGAGGTACCTGATATTGAGGGTGGGGAACACAATAAATTCTAGAGAGTTACAAATACTGCCTGGAAAGGAATGAAGACCTGGCCGGCCAGTCAGCTCTTAGCACAGTGTCTGACACATAATTGGCATTTAATAAATGTTTATTGATTTACTGGGCATCCTCCTTAAAATGGAAGTTTTAGAAGGAACCGGCTACTCAGAGGGAGAAACCACAGAAGTGCAGATTTTTGTCTTAGAATCCAATCTCATTTCCCCAAAATATTTTTATCTGCACCTGGGGAATGTCACAATAAGGGGAGAGTCATTGCTATTATTAAGATTTCAGAGTTGTGGGAAGCTAGGTAGTGCAGTGGATAGAGCATCAGCCATGAAATCAGGAGGACCTGAGTTCAAATGTGCTCTCAGACAATGATTTCTAGCTTTGTGGCCCTGGGCAAGTCACTTAACCCCAGTTGCCTCACGAAAAAAAAAAATTCAGAGTTGGAAGGCTACCTAATGCAATTTTACAGAAGAGGAAACAGGCTGGAGAAGCTATGATTTACTCAAAATCTCAAAACTACTTAATGGTAGGACCAAGACACATGAGTCACAATCCTATCTCTCGTTCAGTTCTAACTACTTATGTAGCCTAAGAGTATTCATTTGCTTCTGACAGAAGTTTTAAGATTGTGAAGGTCAGAAGTAGTTTGTGATAATGTGGATTAGAGGTTCATGAGCTTAATATTGAAATAAATGTTTCCAAAGTAATTGATTTATTCTGTAATCCAATTTATTTTATGCATTTAAAATATTTTGAGAAAGAGTCCGTTGGCTTCATCACACTACCCAAAGAGTCCATGTCAGTCAGTCAGTCAGTCAGTCAGTCAACATTTGCTGAACACCTATACCCTTCCAGGCACTATACTAAGTGCTGGGCATAGGAAGGCAAGTCCCTGCTCTCAAAGGGCTTAGACAACACAAAACCACTAAGTAACCAAGTACAAACGAGCTATACACAGGATGGAGATAATCAATGGAGGGAAGGCATTAGAATCAATGAAGATGACCCAGAAATGGTTAGGAACTCCTGGTGTCAACAGGTTGATTTCAGAAAGACCTGGAGAGACTTACACGAACCGATGCTGAGTGAAACGAGCAGGGCCAGGAGATCATTATATACTTCAACAACAATACTATAATGATGATCAATTCTGATGGACGTGGCCATCCTCAGCAACGAGATCAACCAAATCATTTCCAATGGAGCTGTAATGAACTGAACCAGATACACCCAGTGAAAGAACTCTGGGGAATGACTAAGAACCAATCCCTATATTTTTCCCACCTACATTTTGGATTTCCTTCACAGGCTAATTGTACAATATTTCAGAGTCTGATTCTTTTTGTACAGCAAAATAACGGTTTGGTCATGTATACTTATTGTGTATCTAATGTATACTTTAATATATTATATTATAATTATATTTAACATCTACTGGTCATCCTGCCATCTGGGGGAGGGGGTGGGGGGTAAGAGGTGAAAAATTGGAACAAGAGGTTTGGCAATTGTTAATGCTGTAAAGTTACCCATACATATAACCTGTAAATAAAAGGCTATTAAAAAAAAAAAAAAAAGGAACTCTTGGTGTCTTGGTGCCAGACTTTAAATCAGGAGATATTGGTTCAGATCCTAAACAACCTGAGGTCACCTAATTCCTTAAACTCTGAATCCCAGTTGTTTTAGTCTGTAAACTAGGACAATACTTGCATTGCTACCTTTGTCCTAATCCTTGAAAGAATAGTCACTTTCTAGCAGGCTTCCAATGACTATTTATTGGGCAATGTATACATTTGCCATATATTTCTTTTGAAATTTCTAGAAAAGAAATTTCTTCCTACTTAATCTAGTCAGTTAGTTCACACTGAACTCAGTGTTAGAACATTCATGACATCTCCTGATATATCCTGGTTAGAGATAATGACTTATTGGCACAGATTCCAGGGCTAAACTTCCTAAAGTCATGCTAATGCTTTAAAAGTCTTCAACATGATCCTAGTTTATAAAAAAGAAAACATTTCTAGAAGTTACTTAGATTTTGTAGCAGGGAATTTTCCAGTTGAATTTTATTAAATGCCAAATGTAGCAAAAAAAAAAAAAAAAAAAAAAAAAAAAAAATCCTACATGTCATAGAATAGAACTTCATATGAATCTGCTTTGTATGGCTTTGGTTGAAGGGGTCTAGAGTTTTGTTATAAGCGGTTATCATTTAGTAAGATACATCTACAATACAGAACTCTGAAATATCACAGAGTTTCCAAGGAAATTGAAAGGAAGGGAAAGCTTGAAGGCAATAGTCTGTATATGATGCAATTTGTGCACCTGTCCACTGTTTCCTTACTCTATCTGAGGCTCATAACAGCTACAGGAGATCTTCCCCAATCTGCCTTCTTTATTCCTAATAGATGTTATGATTGTAGAATCTAAGATGCTATGTAGATGTGATCTGCTAAATACATCTCACATCAACATGATGCAGGAAGCATTAAACTGCAGGAAGCAGGAAGCATAAACTTACTTTGGGCCTTTTTTCTTTTCTTTTCTACATATTTTTTAAAAATGGTTCAATGACTTTTAATATATATATGTATAATTCTTATATAATTTATATAATTTATCATTAGCTCTTTTCTACTTTCCAATTCTGCCCTCATTAGGAAAAAGGAAAAAGAAAAAGAAAATGTTTGTAACAAAAAAAGCATAATAATATTCACATCAGCAGCATATAAACTAAAATTGGAAATCTAGAGATCAGCATAATCTCTACACAAAAATGCCACTAAATTCATGAAGTCTTCAACATTTTCAAATATACAGACAATAGATTTTATAAGTACATTTAAAATTATATATAGATTGTGTGTTACACGAACTGATGCTGAGTGAAATGAGCAGGACCAGGAGATCATTATATACTTCAACAACAATACTAGATGATGACCAGTTCTGATGGATCAGGCCATCCTCAGCAACGAGATCAACCAAATCATTTCTAATGGAGCAGTAATGAACTGAACTAGCTATGCCCAGAAAAATAACTCTGGGAGATGACTAAAAACCATTACATTAAATTCCCAATCCCTATATTTATGCACACATGCATTTTTGATTTCCTTCACAAGCAAACTGTACAATATTTCAGAGTCTGATTCTTTTTGTACAGCAAAATAATGTTTTGGTCATGTATACTTATTGTGTATCTAAGTTATATTTTAATATATTTAACATCTACTGGTCATCCTGCCATCTAGGGGAGGGGGTGGGGGGGGTAAGAGGTGAAAAATTGGAACAAGAGGTTTGGCAATTGTTAATGCTGTAAAGTTACCCATGTATATATCCTGTAAATAAAAGGCTATTAAATAAAAATAAAAAAAATAAAAAAAAAAGATTGTGTGTTACATATGTAATCTATAAATGTATATAGATATCTAATGCTACCTACCACTATCTCTATATTTCTATATATCTGTGTTTTTTTTCTCAATCAATCAATAAGCATTTACTAAACAATTATGTTCTAAGCCAAGGGTTCTTAAACTTATGTCTTAAACTTTATGTCGCAATTCTTTTTAAAATGGATAAAATGCACTAGAAAAAAATACAGTATTCAAAACATAAAAAACAAGTTTACAAACCCCAGGTTGAGAATGCTGGTTCTAGATTACAAAAACAAAAATTCACATCCCTTGCTCTCAAAGACTATACAATCTATTTTCAAGAAAATAATGTGTATATCCAGATATATATAAAACAGTTGATTTTTATGTTTTTAGGAAACTAGAAAGTAGGAGTAGAAAGTATCAGAAAAGTTTACATGCGAAAGGTAGCATATGAGCTAAATCCTAAAGGAAATTGAGATTTTTAAGAGGAAAGGAAAGAATGCATTCCAGGCAAGGGGGGCACAGATATAACATGTAAAGGGCCACATGTAAGCTACAGAAAGCCATGAATACAGAAAAGCCCACAGGTCAGCTAACCAACGCTCATAGGAGGATCATATGCTACCTTTTTCTGATTAAAGATTTGATTAGAAAGGTAAATTTGTCTTTGATATTTCTTGGCAATAAAGTCAATAAAAATGAAAAATTTTTAATTTTTAAAATTTTAATCTTTATCTTTAGATTCCCCTTGGGAATCTTGAGACATTCACCAGAATATTAAAGGTTCTTGTATAAAATATATATTTAAATAAACATTTACAATTAATACACTAAAGAAATTTGTGAGTCAATCTCAGTTACTATTAACATTAAATTTCTTTGGAACCTTAATGTTATTATATAATCTGCAGCAGAAAAGTAGTGTTCAAAGTTCATATTTTGAAAAGATCTACTATTTCTTTACTATAGTAAAGAGGAGCACAGAGCCAAAAAACCAATACAAACATTAGTTGAAAAGAAACCAGATTTTTTTTGCCCCCCACAGCTGTTAGGTAACAAAACTAAGCAACACACTGATAAATTTATTTTTAGGGAATTCCCTGAAAAAGAGAAAGTTATGATTTTTCCTTTCTCTTCTTCAGGGCATATCTTGAGCATCCTTTCATTAAGTCATCTTTTCTTCACAAAGAAATACAAATTAAAACCACATGAAATTTCAACTCGCATCCAGGAAAGTGGCAAAGATGAGAAAAGATAGGAAGAGGCAATACTGGAGAGGTTGTATACATTGTTGGTGAAGCTGAGAATCACTCTAACCATTCTGGAAAACAATTTGGAATACAAGTGAAGTGGCTAAAATTTCCATTTCCCAGAGCTTCCATCAGTAAACTCCAAAGTACTTCTTGATACATAATATGGCTTTTTTCCTTCTTGCCTTTGCATAGGTTGTCTACCATGTCCAGATGTATTTCTAGTTCTTACTATTCCAATTCCTGGTTTCAAACAAAGTTCAGCTTAAGTACTATTTTCCACATGAGACTTTTCCTGTCACCTGCCATTTATGATAGTGCTTCTCCCTGAACTTACCATATATTGCCATGTTTTTTGACTTGAGAAAAAATATATATAAACTGATGGAATACAAGGAAGGTTTTATTTTTGTGTCTCTAGTGTCTTTTAAGTGCTTACTAAATAATCATTGATTGATTTGTGGCTTTTTGTGTAATTCATATATTAAAATAATAAGCATCATTTAAGAAATCAGTAGAGATTCTCATATTTTCATTTTTATTGATTTTATTGCCAAAAAATATCAAAGACAAATTTACCTTTCTAATCAAATCTTTGATCAGAAAAAGGTAGGCAGCATATCCTATATGTCCAAATATCAATTTATCCAGGTTTCTGAATATTGCAGTGTTCAGCTAGCATCAGCATTTAAGGACAGCAGAAAAGCACACTTAAGAAGATTAGGGATAAAAATGAGAAAAAGCAAGAGGCTAGGGGTCAGCATCTATTTTCTAGAGCAGTTATAGTCATTGTTAAATGGAAGCCAAGTTGTAAAGTGTGAGCCAATGGGAACATTCAGAAAAGACATGAAATACCTATTTCTATCACTTTATTTCTAATTGCTCAAATCTGTGCAAAAAATACTACATGAGAAAGTTCAGGAAGGATGACTTTAAAAGTGTTCTGTTGAGTTTCCTGCTTGCTTGCCAAAAGCTAGGACGTTTTAAGCTCTCATATAATTTTGAGCAGAGGCATCCTTGAGCTTTAAAGCATTTAAAGCAAACTGGAAAATGCAGCAAAATACTGAGGTGGAAGAAATCTGTATTTTTTTTAAAATAAAAGCTTAGAAAAAAGTGTATGGGGAGGATAAAAGAAAGGAAGGATTAAAAATTATTTCATGCATCTTTAGTAATTTTCCTAATCGAGTTGCTGTCCAAGCAAAGTGGAATTAATGGCTACAAGTTGCATCTACACTGACCTTTCATCTCTGCCATGTGGAAAGCTACTGCTGAAGTTCAGCCCTTCACCTATGCACAAAAGAAATGGGATTAGGTTCCTTGCACTCTCTTGTACTGGATTGTAATTGGAATTAGTACCTACCTTTCCTCTGTTAATGCAGCTGATAAAGGGGTCAATGTGAGCATTTACTAGGTTAATGAAACTCCAAATGAACTTTGATGGGCCAAGGTTCTAATGTCATCATCTTTGAGGATTAAGAGGTTAGTGTTGTCCAAGGAAATCTGAAGCCAGTATGATAGACTGAAAACCAAACAGCTCCTTAAGCTGTCCCTGTCTTTTTCCTTACTTATGAAAAGGATGGGGAAAAGAATAAACATTTATATAGCACCTCCTATATACCATGCACTGTGCTAAGTGATTTTTAAAAATACTATCTCATTTGATCCTCACAATAACCCTTTTATATTAGTGCTATTATTATCACCATTTTCCAAGTGAGGAAACTGAGGCAAATAAATAGAAATTAAATTACTTGCTCAGGTTTCCACAGTTGAGGCTGGATTCAAGATCGATGTTCTGTCTTCAGTGTCACCAGATGAAAACTGCATTTACAGACAGCCTTCTTCCTCTGAGACCACTTCATTCAGCCGGAGGGAGAGGCAGAGATTCGTAGCAAAGCTTCCTAAATATGCCGTATCAGTTGTTCATCTACTTTGGGATAGGCTGGCTGTACTTGGACTATGACTTGTTCTTTTAAGATTTTATGTTCCCATTTGCTTATGGAGGGATTATTGGTTATAGTTAGATAAAAAGATTCTTTTTCTAAACACAAAACTGACAGTAAAGGCTCATTCTCAAGTCCCTTGTCAGCCGGGCTCTGAGATGTCTACTTCACCGACCATTCACTTGGCCAGAAGCCAACTTTGTTTTATGCAGGAAGGAAGCCTTGCCCAAGCACAATCATGTGTTTTGACAAGACCTATTGGTTGCACAGATTGCAAATAAAAGCAGAACAAACTTCATTTTCTGGAGCCTTTGAAAACTTGATCCTTTATCAGCAGGTGGCTCCAAAGAGCACTTTGTGGAATCTTAGATCCAGGGTTTAAAGATTATTGGGAATGTTTCCAAATTTTTACCTCTTTGGAGTTGCCCACAACTCTCCATAGTTCCATAACAAATGTTCCAATAACTACAGGAGGTTTGAGGGTGCATGATAAGTTTACATTTTGCTTTAAAGAGATGGGTAAATTTGAGAGATAATTCAAAGAGAAAGTATATTTAGAGGTGCTTTCCCTCCAATGTCTATAACTCAATAAAAATCCAGTGGAATGTGCCAAAAATGTTTGTGGCAGCCCTTTTTGTAGTGGCCAGAAACTGGAAATTAAGTGGATGCCCATTAAATGGAGTAAGTTATGGTATATGAATGTTATGGAATACTATTGTTCTGTAAGAAATGATCAGCAGGATGATTTGAGAAAGGCCTGGAGAGACTTACATGAACTGATGCTGAGTGAAATGAGCAGAATAAGAGATCATTGTATACAGCAACAAGATTATATATTATATGATCAATTCTGATGGACATGGCTCTCTGAAACAATGAGATGATTCAAACCAGTTCCAACTGTTCATTAATGAAGAGAGCCATCTACACCCAGAGAGAGAACTGTGGGAACAGAGTATGGACCAAAACATAGCATTTTCACTCTCTTTGTTGTTGTTTGCTTGCATTTTGTTTTCCTTCTCAGGTTTTTTTTTTTTTTTTCTTTCTAGATCCGATTTTTCTTATGCAGCAAGATAACTGTATAACTATGTATACATATATTGGATTTAACATATTTAATATGTATTGGACTACCTGCCATCTAAGGGAAGGGGTGGGAGGAAAGAGGGGAAAAGTTGGGACAGAAGATTTTGCAAGGGTCAATGCTGGAAAATTACCCATGCATATATCTTGTAAAAAAAAAAAAAAAAAAAGCTATAATAATAATAATTTTAAAAAAACAGAACTTATGCTGTTGAAATATTTTTTTACTTTTTCTATTTTGATATGTTTGGGATTTACAAAGTCTTTGTATCTGTTTTCTCATTTTATTTTCAATTTTTTGAGCAGGAGGCATACAAATTAACATTTCCATTTTTTAGATAAAGAGATGGAGCTACAGAGATATGAAGTGGCTGCCTATTTGGCTATTTTATTGGGTAAAGTGAGAGCAGATGTGATAGTATAAAATAATAACTAGATTTGAAGTAAGAAACTGATTTTTCAATCCCAGGTTTGTTTCTTATTATCTGTTTAAATCTCTTGGAAGTCATTTCCCTTCCTTCTGGTCTTAAGCTTTCTAATTTGATGACCTTGATGACCTCTAAGGTGCTTTTGGACTCAAAACCTCTGATGAGCCTGGTATTGAAGCTATTCCTTTCATTTAAGAAGAAAACATTTGAGTGCTTCAGATCTCTTCAGTAAAGGAATTTGGGGAAAAGAGCATTCTCCATCATATTAAGGAATGTATCCTGCAGAAGGAAGTTCCAGGCAATCACAATGTAACCACATGATCTGAACCCAGTCCAAAAGGATGACTATACATTCCCCACTTTAAAAAGCTATTATTTCTTTCTAAAGAACTATAAAGTGTGACACACAAATTAGTAAGAGCTTTGGTGGTAGAGAAGATAGCTTAGGAGACTTTTAACCCATAAATACCTATAGTTATTAAAATTCCTCCAAGATATCTCCTCTGGATTCTTTTGCTTTAGAGTTTACTGGAGTTTAAAACAAAAAGGACAAAAAAAAGATGGCAAGGATTCTTGCCATCTGAGGGAGGGGGTGGGGGAAAGGAGGAGAAAATCTAAAATACAAGACTATGCAAGGTCAATGTCAAATTATCTGTACATATGTTTTGAAAATAAAAAGCTTGAAAATGAACAACAACAACAACATAACTGAGAGAATACTTGTGATTACAGGAGTGTCCAAATCAGACCTCTTATATTTAGCCCAGGTAGACTAAGATGCCATAGAAACAAGAGGAAAAGAGACCAAAAGAGTTCAAGTTTTACTTCCTAGTCTTGTCATTTGATCTTAATTTCCTGATCTATGATGCGAGAGTGTTGCACTTAACAACATCTCTTTTAATCCAGTTCTCTGACCTCATGAACTTCTGGATTCTGAATAGATTTAACTGAAAAGACCAATGCTTTTAGAAATCTCTTATTGGTTGGTGAGTACCCAACAAACCAAAGTCACAGAATCTGAACTAGAAGGGATCTTTAAGGACATATTGTCAGACATTATTATCCCAAAGCAGTTATCTCTTCTTTTGAATCTCTCTTGATCAGATCCATTAAGAGAAGTCACTATTCCAACAACACATTGTTACATAATTGATAGAGTTATTGGACTGGGGAGACTAGAAGCACTGAGTTCAAATTCTACTTCTGATAATTATTAGTCTTGTGACTGTAGACAAGTTACGACTCCTGAGACCTGATTTTTTCACTTATAAAATGCAGATATATCATATATTACCTACATTTCAGAGTTGTTAAGGCATGAATGCAGGATTGCATATAAGAGCTTTGTGAACTTTAGAGTGTCATATAAAAGTCAATTATGTACAAGGCAACCCACTCCATAGATGGCCAGCTCTATTTTTTAAAAAATCAATGAAGAAGAAACTGGGAAAATTACAGTGATATATATATATATATATATATATATATATATATATATATAATTAACAAAAATCTATTTAAAAATTTAAAATGGAAGAACTTTTCAAAAAACATTTATTCTGCACATGAAAGATGGTGAAAATTTTGCTAGATGCCAGGGTAGACAAAGTTTGGAAAATACTCAGTATTAAAATTAATAATTGAATTTATATGGTGCTTTAAAGCTTGCTAAGTAATTTACACATATTATCTCTGATGTATGAAAAGAAATAAGGCAGTTTGACCACAGTGAAGAATGCCTGAAGTAAAATAGCATGTAATCAGACTTGAAAAATGTTGAATTTAAAGTGTGAAGGACTTTTGGTGTCAAACATAAGATTTTTAATTTTATCTTAGAGGTGATTAGCATGGGAGTTACTAAAACTTACTCTGTTTTTACACTTTAAGAATATCATTGTGACAGCTAAGTGGATTAGTGAAAGATAAGAAGAACCATTCAAAATATATTGAGTTTGAAAAGCTTATAGGATGGCCATCTAAATTATTTAATTTAGTATTTAAGAGGTAATTGGTCATAATAGGCTGGAACTCAGAGAGATTGGAACTGGATTTAGATGTCATCTGCAGAGATCATTGAACATAAAGGCACTGATGAAATCACTGAGTATAAAAAGAAAAGAAGTCTCAGGACACTGTATACAGGATTATCCAAAAAAGGGGTCTGATTAGATAGCAGAGAGAGAGGAAGACAACCTAAAAGTGACATGTAAACACAAGGAGAGAATACTTGGGAGAATGATGTGTTCATTATATGTCCTTTTAAAATGTCTTCTGTTAAAGGGACCTGTATGTGCAAAAACGTTTGGCAGCCCTTTTTGAAGTGGCCAGAAACTGGAAACTGAGTAGATGCCCATCAACTGGAGAATGGTTAAATAAATTGTGATATATGAATGTTATGGAATATTATTGTTTTGTAAGAAATGACCAACAGAATGATTTCAGAGAAACCTGGAGAAACTTACATGAACTGATGCTGAGTGAGATGAGCAGAACCAGGAGATCATTATAAATGGCAACAATAAGATTATACGATGATCAATTCTGATGAAAGTGGCTCTCTTCAACAATGAGAGGATCCAAATCAGTTCCAATTGATCAGTAATGAATAGAACCAGCTACATCCAGTGAAAGAATTTAGTGAAAGAACACTGTGTGGATCACAACATAACATTTCCACTCTTTCTGTTATTGTTTGCTTGCATGTTTGTTTTTCCTCCCAGGTTATTTCTTGCCTTATTTCTAAATCCGATTTTTCTTGTGTAGCAAGATAACTGTATAAATACGTATACATATATTGTATTTAACATACATTTTAACACATTTAACATGTATGGGACTACCTGCTATCCATGGAAGGGGGTGGAGGGAAGAAGGGAAAAAATTGGAACAGAAGTTTTTGCAAGGTTCAGTGCTGAAAAATTACCCATGCATATGTTTTTGTCAACAAAAAGCTATAATAATAAAAAAAACAAGAAAAATAAATAAAATGTCTTCTGTTTATCATATGAATGACCAAAACAACCATATTGGTCTAAACTTTGACTAAGCCACCTAGTTGCCCATATGGTATTATAATCTAGATACTTAGCCCCAACTTCTATTTTAGGCATCATAATACATTACTCCCCTCCGTTGCACTTTATGGACCAGGCAACAAATACTTCCTTCCCTCCCTCAAATGTATCACTCCATCTCCTGTCTTCTAACCCTAATCCTAAATTCCTTCCCTTCTTCAGAGAATTTGAGGATCAGAAAGGATCACAGCGGCCATCTCGTCCAACCTAATATGAAAAGAATCCCTACTTTTACATATCTAACAAGGAGTCATCCAGGCTCTGCTTGGTGATCTTCAGTTAGGGACAATCCACCACTTCTTGACATAGCCCACTTCACTTGCAGACACTTCTAATTATTAGGAAGTTTTGTCTTAACTTCAAAACTAATTGGCCTCTTGATCACTTTCACCCATTGTTCTTGCTTCTGCCTCCTAAAACAGAACGAGTCTAATTCCTCTTATTCATAAGAGGTTTAAAATTTGTGACCACAGCTTTTATATTTCCCCAGTTCCACATCAGCTCCATGCACAGATACCTATTCCATTGACCGATCCTCCTATTTTCAAATCTTGAAAGTCCATGGCTTCTTTCAAGACTTATTTTAAGCATTGCTTTCTATTTATATTTTGGGGGTGTAGTTTTTTATTTTCATATTTTTTGTTTTTATTTTTGTGTATTCCATATATATTTATAAACACATTGTTTTCCCTTCATAGAAGACGAGCCCCCCCAAAGCAAGGGTCAATGAATTTATCTTTGTATCCTGAGTACCTAGCACCCAGTTTTGCTTAATTCTATTCCACTCCATCCTTGGCTTCTCCAAATATATGACCTTTAGTATATATTTTTTCCAATCTAAAAGTCGCTCCAACTTCCTGGTGACTAAAGAGTCTTGAATATATTATAACTATGACTTTACATATGTTTGTGCAATCACATTCGCACACCATCCAATTTCCTCTGTTTCCCTGTGATGTGAAGGTGAGATCCTAAAAAGCTGAAAAAGTTCTCAAGTATGGTTTGAGATTAGCCTGTTCACTTACTTGTCTGAAGGGCAGTCCAGATGAGTGTTGAGTGACCCAATCACCACGGGGCTGATTATTTCTCTTTCTGAACCCACTCACCAGCATAATTCATTAAGGGAGTAACTAATGTGGGGAAACACCCAAAATGAGAGTGAGATCTTTTGAAGTTGCAAGTACACATACAAACACATACACACACACACCTTTTACCCTTTGTACTTTCCCATAAACATATTTTACTACAAGCTTCTGATAAGACAGATGTTACATTTATACTTGGAACAGAGAAGTAAAGAATATAAGATAGGACTGGTGAGTCATCTAATAATGACTTTAAAATCCATATTTTTATAAGTCAGTAATATGTGTTTTCAGGGATCCTATACTTAAAGTCAATATTGCTTAACTAGCAATCTATCTATTGGTAGGAAATGTGAGGTTCTGATCTGATAGTTGATTTTACAAAAAAATTTCTTTATACCTCTCCCACATACCAAGAAGATAACCAGGATAATAATAATAAAATAACACAGCAATTTACATAGATACTCATTGGATCTTATTATTACAACATTCTTGTGAGGTAAGTACTGCTATTATCCCCATTTTATTTATGAGGAAACGGAGACCCAGAGATAATGTGATTTGCTCACTGTTACACAGTAAAGATAAATCCAAGTCTCCATGACACTGAATATAGCCCTCTCTCCACTAAACTATGAACTATGTATATTTTTAGCTATCTGAAAATAGTTGCCCCTGAAAGTTGAGGTGCTAGAAGCTAATGGCCCTTAGAAAATTTGAAATGTTGAATGTTACCATTAATGATTACAAATCCAGATATGTATGATTTAGTCAAAATTAGTCCTAAAACTAAATTACAATGTGGTCTTATTTACAGTGATATGTGTTCTATTAGGATAATTGTGGTAAATCAGAGCTTAATGCAAAAATACATTTGCTATTTGGCATTGAGACAATATGATAGTATTAGAAAAATCTGAGTTCAAATCAAGTTTATCCCAGTTTGAAAATATGTAAATGGGATAGTAAACATTATATAAATGTTAGTAAATTTGATAACTCTCTGTTGGTCTTGAATGCAGTTAAGTATAGAATGTCAAAAAATGATTAAAATAAATGATTTGCTATTTAACATGTATAGGACTGCTTGCCATCTTTGGGGAGAGAGCGGAGGGAGGGAGGGGAAAAATCGGAACAGAAGTGAGTGCAAGGGATAATGTTGTAAAAAACTACCCTGGCATAGGTTCTGTCAATAAAAAGTTATTTAAAAAAAAAATAAAATTTTGAGCAGAAAAAAAAATGATTTGCTATGTAAAAACATTTGGAAATGCACTTGGCTAATTGATGTCATCTCACTGGTGATTAGTTTTGTTTCATGTTTTAAATACATTATATTATATATGTTATTATTGTGTTTCTGAAATTTTTTATTATATTGTGAGATTGGGGAAACCATTGTATCAGAAGTGATATTTGAAAAGCAACTTGTATTTTAATTTAGATGCTGTTAAATTATGAATTGAGCTGTTAAAGGAAAACAGTTAAAATATTTGAAAACTATTTAATGGGCTATATTTTATTCTAAACTGCATGAATAATTAGTATCACTTGTGAAAATAATGAAATTTGTTAAAAATAGTATGTATTGAAGTTATATCTTCAAGCCAGTCAAGCCCCTAATAGACCTTAGATTCAAATATTTCAATTTTGTGTTAGGGGTTAGAATTTTTAATGGTGTCTTAAGTCAATTATCATGTATTCTCTGTATATATGAAACTTTAGAATGTGGTTATTCTTAATTTCTGAAGGATAAATAAAATGTCCTTATATGTGCTCATTGTTAACTATTATTAAAACATGAGAAAGTAATAATATCCTAGCCCTAAGCTGTAATTAGTGAAAGTTTGCTATTTGAGGTAAAAATATCTTGGGGCTACAATTTAACTTTATATTAAGTGTTGCTTTCAGGTATGATTGTCTGAATTGTCATGAAGCCAGTAGTCCATCATTCATAGGGAATTCCATATGTTGCTGGAAAAGATTGTAGTCCTGCTACAGATGGTGTTTGTCCCTGGGAAAAATTGAGGGTATTGTCTTTGCACAGGCAAAGATAAGATCTTAACTCAGTTGTGCTATTTCCTTTCTGAACAGGAATCTCACCTGATTAATTGTGAGTTTATCTATATCTGTGAATAATGTGAAAGTTATATGAACAGTGAAAATTTTTGTCATTATGATACTAAATTTATTAATAGATAAATACTAAAACCCCTGAGTTACTTTAATAGGACTCACATATGAAAGACCAGACTATGTTCAATCTATATTTGCAGCCAATTCCATATCCTATGAAACAAAGTAAAAAAGTTCTTAAGTTTGCCATGTTCTTGCTAATAATTATATATTCATGCATAAGATTAGGTACTTAGAATATTTCATTCTTTCAAGACAAATGAGGATATGGATATATATGTTTGTATGTATATGTATATATATATATATATATGCATATATATGTGAGTGTGTGTGAATGTGTATATATATATATATATATATCCTCAAAAATGAGGGGATAAGACAAAGATGTAAAATTTTGAAAAACTTAATATAGTAATAAACTGAGAAAAGAACAAGATTAAACTGTTAGAAATCTAAAAACTAGGACACATGGACACACACACACACACACACACACACATATATATAATCAGCTTCTAGATATTTTAGTAATAAGTTCTCAAAATTTGGTTAAAATTTTTACATATAAAATTGCATTGATAATTATAAATAATTTTGAATCAAGGAGGCCTTTTTTCCTATTTTGAAATCCCTGCCTGATAATATTAAAAACCAGAGGGACTCATTTTGCATATACATATATACGTATACAAGACAAGGAGTCTTGATATTATTTAACATTAATTATTACAATTGTATTCTTCTGCTTTTTTTATTTGATGGAATTTATTTTTTATTAGTTTTCATAGTGACCTTGGTGATATGTAAACCCCCCTTCTACTTTATAGCCATTAGTGCTTAATCAAATTATTTTGTCATGAGCAGCAGAGATTAGAATGATGCAGTTGAGGATTGTTCTTCAGTTGTTTCAGTTATGTCTGACTTCATTTGGGGTTTTCTTGGCAAAGATACTGGAGTGGTTAGGCATTTCCTTCTCTGGCTCATTTTACAAATGAGGAAACTGAGGCAAATAGGGTTAAGTGACCTTCACAAACTAACAAGTGTCTGAGGCTGCATTTGGACTCAGGAGGTAGAGTCTCTCTGAATCCATGTCCAGAGCATGCCCAATAATAAGTATTAGCTATTAATAATACACAAGGAAAATAATTAAACTTCTCATATTCTTAAGATATCAGGAATAGGTTCAATATATATTAAATTATTCCAAGTAGAATTCTTTTTAGCTGTAAAAAGGAAGAAACAAGGTAGGTGGTCATCAATCAGGGAATAACCAAAAAAATGAAACAAAACAATAGTATGTTAATGCAATGAATTATTAGTATGCCATTAAAAATGATGTCCAAGGAATTCAGGAAAACATGGGGAAATTATTTGAATTGATGAGAAACAAAAATAACCAGAGGAAGATAATATATAGTGTGGCTACATATAAAAAAAGAAAAGAACATAATTTGAGCTATTGAGAAACCAATGAAGGCAATAGAGAATAGAAAATGGACCATACCCTCTTCCAGACATGGCAGAGAGGTCTAGGGCTCCTATCAGCAGAGAATACTGCCTATTTAGGGTGAAACAGGATTCTGTTTCATTGTTTTTTTTTAACTAAACGGAAGGGTGGAGTTATGACAAATGTGATATAAAAACAAAAGAGATCCACATTGAAATCATTCTACTAGGAATTCTGAAGTAGGAAGAGGAAGAAGAAGAAGAAAATAAAGATCTAGGAGATAGAGAGTGAGGAAAAAGCCAGAAGTGATTCTGTTACAGAGGTCAATCACTCATTAAGTACATTTGAGATTGTTTTTACAGGAAATAGAATTGGGAGTCCAAAGAACAAAGTACAAAGCATTAGTAGATCTCAAATCCTCCACCTACCTAGGACATGAGGAAGCCCAGTTAGCTGCTAATACTGAACATGCAATAAAGCACTATTGTTCCAAAGCTATTTTTTAGAAAAAGTCAAACAATTTAGTACTTCACAGCTACAACCTACATTAACTCACCTAACTGGATTTTCACCTTAAAATTTTTTGGATTTGTCTGAAGAGGTCCTTACCTAAGCAAACTTGACTTCATTAAAAAGGATTAATGATTAAGGCTCTTGAAGGAAAAGAATTCTTACTTAGATGGCTACTTTGCTGGTTTTCCCTAAGGGTCAAGGAGTTGTTTAAAGAATTGAGATACATGAGTCCTAGAGTTTTGCAGAAAATAATTTGAACCTGAAATGACTTTGAGAAAACAAAGTAGATAGTAATGTGAGGCCATAAGATACAGCTGCAATGGTTTCCAAGTCTAGGTAACTGGAACTATAATAGTTCTCAAGCTCTTTATTCCCGTTCTCCAAATCTGGGGATCCAATTACTTGCTTGTGTTGATTTCCATACATTAAGAACATACTTGTGTTTATCAGGTTGGAGGAAATCCTCCAGATCAGTGGTGATTTACTTGCTTGAGTCCACACTGTCCAAAACAAGAGCTGGGACTAGGATCAATTCCAGTCCCCAATCTTTTGCCATCAGACTGTACTATGGTTAGATTATTTTAGGAAATGTTCTGATCATGAAATAATTGTATTAATTAGTGATATTTAATTAAAAATTCTCCCAGAGAACAACAATGCTATACCGTGATCAAATGTCAACGATTTAGCTATTCTCACAATGATCTAAGATCGTTCCAAAGACTTAAGATGAAAAATGTTATCTACCTCTAGAGAAATAATTGATGGAGTCTGAATATTGATCAAAGCATACTATTTTTTATGTGTGTGTATGTTTTCCCTTTTGGGTCTTTGTCTTCTTCCACAATATGACTAATAATAAATTATTATATATATTATATATATATTATGTATGTATATATATATATATATATATATATATATATATATATATATAACCTATATATTGCTTACTGTCTCAAGGAGAAGGGAGGTGACAGAGGGAAAGAAAATTTGGAACTCAAATTTTTTTACAAAATAAATGTCAAAAATTGCCTTTATATATAATTGGTAGAAAATAACATTTTAAAAAAGTACTTCTGGTAATAACTACTGCATAGATATAGTCATTCCTTCAACAAGTGTTTATTATGTTATAGACACTGGAATTACAGAGATAAAACCAAATTTTCCTTGCCCTCAAGGAGTTTATTATTGGTTGCAACAACCTGGATATAAATACAAAGTACAATCTTTAACATTTGAGCATTCCTGAAATCTTATTAACAGCCTAATTTTCATTTTCATTTGTAGCTCTTTGCAGTAAAGAAAAAAATATGAAAGGCTTGATCTGTACAAGTTTGTGGAATAGTTCTTATCCTACTAGGTGTTTCACTTGTCTTGTTCATCTCTTTTTGTAAAAAGCTCCCCGTGCATTTTTTGCATATTTTCATTGTTTGCCTTAAAAACTTAATTGTTGTGTTACAGTTATGTCCCCTAGCAAATCCTTGGGATCTGGGTCCAAGAGTGCAAAATCAATGATTGGGCTTAGTGAGGAAATAAAGGTATTAGGTAAATTTCCTGCTGGAATGTCTATAGCCACTCTAGAGTTTGGTGTTAACAAGTACACTATTTGTTATACTCAAAAAAAAAAAGAAGAGTTTTTATGGCATTATAGATTACAAAGTAAATATTTTCTGGAATCAGTTTTTTTTTTTTTTTTTTTTTTTAAATGAAATAGCACAAAAGGTCACAAAATTCTAGGGAATTATTAATGAGAAAAAATGTTTCGCATGTTTTTGTGTACAATATTTTATGGGTAATTTCATGATTATTCTGTTAGGGAAAGTACATAATTTTTAGTTATAAAGACTTGGTGCAGAAATTGTAGGTTGTATTCAGCAATGTCTTGTGAAATATTACAATTTTTGGTAGTTACAGAAATCTATTTCCCACCATGTATCAACCTCTGCATTTTTGACTTTAAGGTCATTTTCTAGAAATGTTACTTCATGGAAGTTGAGAATTGATTCTAAATGCAAAGTTAATACAAAGCCTTATTTATACACTCTGTAAATTAAATTTGTTAGTAAAAAGTTCCCATTTGGAAAATAATAACATCATCATTGGCATAAAAAAGAATAACATAAAGATAACTTTCCATAGTACTCTGATTTTGTTTAAAGTGTGTGTATTGAAATCAGTGAACTATTTGCCTATGTTAAGGCTTTGAAGAAAAAAGACACATGGATACTTTATGCTTAAACAGTTGAGTAGATAGAATTTCCTAGATAAATATGTAATTAGTCAATATTGTGTTCTATGAGAGGCAGAGACTCAAATTGGATGGAAAAGCAGACATGACTAAATCTTGATCCAGAAAAGGTCAATATAAATTGTCTAAAAAAGTTGATATGATATAGTAGATGACTTTCTGGAAAGCTCAATAATCTGGGTTATTTCATACCCATTACTCTTAGGGAAGCAGTTTGGTGTAGTATAGTGAAGCTGGGATTGGGAATCAGAAGTAGGATCTAGATCTACTTCTGTCAGTCATTTGTCATGTGAATTTGAGCAAGTGACTTCTACCATATCTGAGCTTCAGACTATGGTCCTTTTCTATTTGATACTATAATTTAATAGCATTTTTAGTTGAGGTGTAATAGAAAGGGAAGCAGAAAAGACCTAAATTCAAGCCCTGCCTCATTTAACCTTTAAATGTTTTAGACATTTCTCTAAAACTAAATTGTAGTGAATAGACCTGCATTGGTAGAGAGAAGATGAGCTGAAAGTTCCCTATACCAGTTCCTATCTGTTTGATCATGGCAAATTACCTAAATTCTCTGTATATCAGTTTCTTCACCCATAAAATACAAATAAAAGTGCCTTTATTAAGACAATGTTGTCCAGTTCAAATGAAATAATGTGCTTTGTAAAGCAAACAATTGTGAGAGATTATAATTACCATTGTAGAATAGGCAAATTAAGAGTTAAGGGAATTGGAGTTATTAGATTAGTAGGTGATGGATTACCAATAGCCTTTCAGTATAAGAAGAATGAATGAGCAGAGATGATTTACTAGCTATTCTTTTTATCCTTGTCCATTTGTTTGAGTGAAATAAGTGGAAGCAAACTTGAAGAGAAAGTTCTAAACATTGCTGGAGGGAATTCCAGAGGTGGGTTGGAGAATTGGAGCTTTCATATGATTGTGTATTTAGAATGTGAGATCTTAAAGAGGATAGAGACCCTATTTTTATGTTTGTTTGTTTGTTTTTTAATCTCCATAATGCTTGTTGAATGAGGAGATTCAGGCCAATTTCAATAGGCTAGTGATGGAGTCATCTGCATCCAGAGAGAGGATTATGGGGACTGAATGTAGATCTTAATATAGTATTTTTACCTTTTTGTTGTTTTTTGCTTGTTTTTTCTTTCTTTCTCTCTTTTTTCTTTTTGATCTGATTTTTCTTATGCAGCATGATAAAAGTGGAAATATGATGACAGGGAAAGATAATGACGAATGTTGGAGGGGATGTGGGAAAACTGGGACACTGATGCATTGTTGGAGGAGTTGTGAATGAATCCAGCCATTCTGGAGAACGATTTGGAACTATGCTCAAAAAGTTATCAAACTGTGCACACCCTGTGATCCAGCAATGTTACTACTGGGCTTATATCCCAAAGAAGGGAAAGGGACTGAATGGGCAAAACTGTTTGGGACAGCCCTCTTTGTAGTGGCCAGAAACTGGGAACTGAGTGGATGTCCATCAGTTGGGGAATGGCTGAATAAGTTATGGTATATGAATGTTATGGAATATTATTGTTCTATAAGAAACAATCAGGAGAATGATTTCAGAAAGGTCTGGAGAGACTTACACAACTGATGTTGAGTGAAATGAGCAGAACCAGGAGATCATTATAAATGTCAACAACAAGATTAAACGATGATCAATTCTGATGGACATGGTTCTCTTCAACAATGAGATGATTCAGGCCAATCCTAATAGACTTGTGACAGAGAGAGCGATCTGCACCCAAAGAGAGCATTGTGGGGACTGGGTGTGGATCACAATGTAGCATTTTCATTTCTGTTGTTGTTTGCTTGCATTTTATTTTCTTTCTCATTTTTTCCTTTTTGATTTGATTTTTCTTGTGCAACAAGTATAAATATATATGTCTATATTGGATTTACATATATTTTTATCATGTTTAACATATATTGAATTACTTGCCATCTTTCGGAGGGCATGGGAGGAAGACGGAAAATTGAACACAAGGTTTTTCAAGGTTCAGTGTTGAAAAATTATCTTTGCATATGTTTTGAAAATAAAAAGCTTCAATAAAAAAGTAGAAATATGTTTAGACAAATTGCACTTTTTTAAAACATATATTGGATTACTTGTTGGTTAGGGGAGGGAAGAGATAGGAAAGGAAGGAGAAAAATAGGGAACACAAGACTTTGCAAGAATCAATGTTGAAAACTATCTTTGCATGTATTTTGAAAAATAAAAAGCTATAAAATTTTTAAAAAATGCTTGTTGACTGACTAATATTGGTAGACTTTCTTGGAGTTATAGGCATGACCCTAGAGAATCTGTCTTTAAGAGAACTTGTATTGTAAGCTATAATTTATATATTGATTTTTTTAAAAGTCTTTATTAATTAAAGCTTTTTATTTTCAAAATATATGCATGGATAACTTTCAACATTGATCCTTACATAGCCTCTTGTATTCTAAAATTTCCCCTCCTTTCCCCCATCCCCTCTTCTAGATGGCAAATAATCCAATATATGTTATACATGTTAAAATTTTATATTCTGATTTTATAGACATCATCTCATTTGATCCTCATAAAAATAGCCAGTGAATAGAAGTAAGGGAAGTATCCTTATTTCCATTTGACAAATGAATACATTCTGATTCAGAGAAATGAAGTAAATTATCTTCAAATCCAAAGGTTATGATGAGTGCTTTAAGATGCTTACTTCAAGAACAACTGTTACTGCTGACCCACTATAACCAGGACATATTCTTTGATTGGGTTGGGAATAGATTTACATTGAACCATTTCTATTCTTTTGCCGGGTCCTCTTTGTGCCTAATAGTGTGCATCTATATGATGATTGAATTGGGTAAGTTCCACTAAACACTTAAAACTTTTCAAAATATGTTTTGCAGCCACAATCATTCCTGACTCCCCTTAGATGCGATGTAGGAACAAGGGGAGGTTCCTGGGAGAGAAGCTGAAATGATTTTATCCTCCCCTTCCTTCTAGATCAAGAAGCAAGGGAAGACAGCCCGAATGACCTACTCTGGATTATGTGGGGAAAAGGCAATGGTGGGACTAGTCAGGTTGTTCTGACCTCTTCCTATTCTGACAGGAAGAGTTCCAGTCACTCTTCCTACTTCTCTGTGTTAGAAAAGCCTTCAGGGAAAGAAAGGTTCCAGTTAATTAGTTCCACTTAATTAAAAACAGGACACAATCCCTGGAGGGGATTCACTATCATTTAAGCTGCTGCACCAGCAGCTAAAAAACTGTGGCTCCAAGTCCTGAGAGGATCTAAGAGTCAGGACAACCCATGGCTGTCAGCATCATTCAGAACTGCCCGCTCAAGCTGGGTTTGTATGGGAGGATGTCCCACTGTCGTATCTACCTAACCCTTATTTTTGTATTCTCTCCCAGCCTGTTGGTCATGTGTCTAGAGGATATTAAGCTTATTGTGGGCTTCCAAGCTCCTTGGAATATCTCAAATTCCTTTAGTGCCCAGAGACTGGGTGCTGCCATCCAGATTGCTTTAGAGAAGATCAATTCTGACCCAGTTTACTTAGGTAACTATACCATGGACTTCACATATGCCAACTCAGCCTGCAGCGCCAAGGAATCCCTTGATGCTTTTATCAAGCAAGTCCAGAAAGAAAGGATTTCTGCCCTCTTTGGACCAGTCTGCCCAGGAGCAGCAGAGGTGGAGTATGCAATGTTCATGAAATTTTTATTGCATTGTGTTTTTCTAGAAAAGGGAACATCTCAATGGTGATTTATCCAATGTGGTGATATTAACGGGCTCAAAACTTCTGATAACCATTATTACAACTCCCCCACAAAAGTACCTGGGTGCTTATTTCCATGAGTTTTGAATTAACCATTATAAAAAATGTTATCCTCAGTATTAACTTTCTTATGAGCCATAACTGATTTTTTGGATATGATCTCTGAAGGAATTTATTTTGTTTGACTAGCATTTACTTTGAAGTACTATACAAATATATCCTTTAAAATAATAATAAAAATATCCTTTGGTTCTCACAATAATGCTACAATGCTATTAATCTCCATTTTACATGTGAGAAAACTGAGATTGAGATAAATTAAAAGACTTGTCTAGTATCAAACAGCTAGTGTCCAAGGCCAGATTAGCATCCAGCTCTTCCTAATTCTAAGTCTAACTCTCTTTCACTGTACCACTTAGTTATACCTGACTAGACATAAAGGAGGATATGGAGAAAAAAGAAATCCTAGGTTGTTAATTCAGAAAAAAAAAAAATTAAATTAGGTCCAGAGAAATCATACCCATTGTTGTGTTCTGCCTTCTAGAGTAAAGGTTTATCATGAAGAAAAACTAGGAAATATTTTTTAAATTTTAATATGATTTAAGAAGCTTAGAGCTAGAATGAATCTTAAACGTCATTTTACAGATGAGAAAGCTAAGTCCCAGAGACGGGAGGTAGCTAGCAAGAATTCTGGGATCCAAAGCCACAGCCTCTTATTTTAAATCCAGTATCTTTCCTATTCCAAGATGCCTAAGCAATCGCTGGTAGTTCATTGGTTGGTATCCTTTTCTCTTTTCTGAGTCTTATTTCTCTCATCTAGAAAGCTGAGATAATAATTGTACTACTATCTTATCTTCTTCAAGGAATTGTTGCAAAGCTCAAACGATTTGCACACACACATCTATTTTCTGCTGAGTTTGTATATAAAAGAAATATAGGTAGATAAAATAAAATCTCTGCTGCCTAAAATAAGTGTGTGTATATATAAATATATCTCTCTATATAAATATGTGTACATGATCCATATATATCTGATAAATGAAGACCTTCTTCCATCCATGCAGAGTTAATATCATTTAAGTCTCATTTTTTTTAATAATTATAACTTTTTTATTGATAGAACCCATGCTTGGATAATTTTTTTTTTTTTACAACATTATCCCTTGCACTCACTTCTGTTCTGACTTTTCCCCTCCCTCCCCCCCTCCACCCCCTCCACCAGATGGCAAGCAGTCCTATACATGTTAAATATGTTACAGTATATCCTAGATACAATATATGTGTGCAGAACCGAACAGTTCTCTTGTTGCACAGGAAGGATTAGATTCCGAAGGTAAAAATAACTCGGGAAGAAAAACAACAATACAAGCAGTTTACATTCATTTCCCAGTGTTCTTTCTTTGGGTATAGCTGCTTCTGTCCATCACTCAATTCAATTTTTAAACTTAACCCAGATATTCCTAGATAACTATGCTGAAAATAGAGACACATTCATCAATGGAAAAACCCTAAGGAACACTTGATTTCCTTTTATTGTATCAAAGATGGATTAATATTTGAGAAATAATATCTCCTTTTTTCCATCTGATTTCTGCATAATGGGAATTAGTAGATTATTCACAAAGATTTTAGAGATTATTCCTACAAGTATAAATGAGGTAAAAATTTGCTATTATGCAAATAAAGCTTTGGATTGAATCTCAAAATCACAAACTACGCTTATATTATAGGAATGCTTATTTGCTGTCACCTTACCTTGCTGGTCTCAGTTTACTTATTCATAAAAATAAAGATATTGGAAATCTAATGACACAGGGTTCATCACTCATCCAAGCAGAGATAGAATTTATCTCACCAAATGATTGGTTTGTCAAGGTGCTTTAGAAGGAGGCTTTTATTGAATTATGAATACCTTCATGAAGAAGAGTCCTTCTTCCCAGGTAACTGGCTTGTTGGCTTCCCAATGGAACATTCCCATGTTTGGATTTGTCAGGCAGACAACTAGACTGGAGAACAGATTCTTGTATGATACCTACATGAATCTTGTGTCACCTGTTCAGAAAATGGGGGAAGTACTTCAAGCAATTCTATACTATTTTGGCTGGAAACACATTGCATTGTTTGGAGGGACCTCAAGGGATTCCTCTTGGCATGAAAGTGATGAACTGTGGACAACTGTAGAGAACCAGCTCAAATCCCATTTTGTCATCACCACACAAGTCAGACATACCAGCAAGAACCAAACTGTCCTGCTAGAGAACCTCCGCCATGGAACATCCTCTGCCAGAAGTAAGAAGGTGGAGTTGGGTGGTTGCAGGGAGGGGAGAATGCTATTTTTAATACTTAACCAAAATAGATATGTATTTAGCAAGCATAGAGTTTTTTTTTTATTTTCAGAAATGAGAAAAATACTGAAATATGCTTAAAAGGGACCTGATGAATGCTATAACTAAACATGACATCTATACTTATGCATATACTTGTGTGTAAACAATGCATAATGAATCCTCAGTTTCAATAAGACATTTGATTTTTTTGAAATCAAATCCTAATTATTTCTATTGTATTGACTCTCAAATTATGGTCTCTGAAGGTTTTTCAAGTAATATATGGGCTTGCTCAGTTTAATATCAGTATATGTGTTTGTACTTTAATTTTTGACATTAATTTTGACAATAGGTATCATTTAGCTAATCTTTATAAAGCAGTCATCACATTGTGTCAAAAGCAATGTTACATTCTTCTTCTTGTTTTGTTTTTGTTTTTACTGGTAAACTTAATAGATGTCCAATGGGAAGAAGTGACATATATAGCTTATTGAACCTTTTTCTTTCTTTACCTCATTGAAAACACATGAAAGTCATTGTCTTAATTTAGGATGACTTAGTGGGCCCTGATGACACCTCCTCACCATCTGGATTGCTGGATAACAATCATTAAGCCTTTCTATATCCCAGTTTCAGGGTAACAAAATTGACATTTCATAGAGTTATTGCCCTGCAAAGAAAATTTGAGAAATTTCAATTATATTAAAGTTACAAAATGTTATTTTGTTGCTGAATAATGGCTACCAAAACAGTCCTCCTATCCTGTTTCTGCCCATAGTGCCTTGTTTGATTTGTTCGTATTTCTAAAATTAACTGTACTAATCTTAGCTTAGATCCCTACAAAGGCAAATATATTCAAGGGTTATAAAGGATTCTTTTTACATCCCTCTGGCTTTTGATTTGAAAATACTTGCTTCTGAAGCCTGGAAGTGAGATTTTCAGGAAAAGCCTTTTTATTTATGCATAATACAGAAAAGAGAAAAACAATTATGTAAAAACTTTGCCAGAATCACTTCCTAATCTCTTACAACAAATTAGGTTAAATGGCAAAAGAAAGGGAAAAAAAAAGAAAAAGAAGAAAGAGAATGATCATGGGACATGTTATCGAGGGGGTACATTTCTACTCTGGTGCATCCTGATCCTCCTAGATTGTTGTCTATTTCAATAATTTCTCCCCTCCTCGCGCCCCCCCCCCCCCCAATACTTTCCAGAGCCAGTAGCCTTACTTATCCTGTCCTGGGCATAACATAGGATATTGCCCAGGAGGTGGTCTTAATAATAATAACATATAATTGTTATATAATATAAATATTTATTATACATTATATTACATGATATACATAATTATATAATAATGATATTCATAGTAACATGGTACATTATGAGTATAAGGGATTTTCCATGCATTTTCTCATTTATCCATGTTAGTTGGATTTGATTATCACTTTCTCTATATTCCACATGAAGAGAATCTCTTGCAACCGTTGTCTTAACCCTATTTACGTGACCTCTCACCTAAACAATGGCCATGTGATTAGAATCCATGGTACTGGTCTCACCACATAAAACACATCTGGTCATATCAGTAAGCTCCTTCTCAAGGAGTTTCAGTGACTCTCCATTATCATTTGTATAAAATATAAACTTTCCAGCTTGACATTGATAGTCCCTTAGGCTTTCTTGAGATTCCCATCTACCTTCCAATATTAATTTCATGCTATTCCTCTTCATCACACATGTATTCTTCATTCAAAGCCAAATTGACCAATTTTCTCTTCTCCCAATTTGGCATTCTATTTCCCACCTCTGGGATGATGTCGCACTTTCACCCTCATCTCCTTCTCTAAAACATATTTAATTTCCTCCAAGTTTCCCATGGATTTTCCTTCAATATTTCCATGAGCTTAATTATCATCTCTGTACATAAGACTCCTTGATTCATATATCTAGTCCTAGTTTTTCCTCACACAATCCATTCCCATATAAAAAATTTTGGGTATTAAAACTAGATATCACGTATCTTAAATTCATTGTGGCGAAAACAGAATTTATTGTCATCTTTCTTTCAGAATTCTATTCTTTTTCTATTTCTGTTGAGCAAACCACAATCCTTCCAATCACTTAGGCTCACAATTCTGGTATTATTCTTGACTCCTTTCTCAAATTTATTTCTAATCTCCCCATAGAGAAAGAGAAAACTGAAACTCAGAAAGTTTAAGTAATTTACTCAAAAAATCTCACAAGTAATAAGTGTCAATCAGGTATCAAACACAAGCCTTTTGAAACCAAATCCAGGACTTCTTTTATTCAATAAGCAGTTATTAAGTGCCAATCAAGTACAGAACAGTGTGCTTAGAGAAACACAAAGCTAAAATAAAACAATCCTTCAGCCTAAGAACTTAAGAGTTTTGTGTAGATGATTAGATAATATTTTGATTCATGCAAAGAAATAGAAATGGGTTTTTTAAGTGCATAAGAAAAGTTCTATGGGGTAAGATTAGGAAGGGAACATAGGATCCCTTTAGTAAGAAAAATCAAGATGTTTTGAGGAGGAGGCATTTAATATAGGCCTTGAAGGGTCTGTTCAGGCTTTATTTTGCTGTCAATGAGTGCGCTGACCAAAAGAGAAATACAATTCAAACACTGCCTCACTAATAGTGACAGTAGCCACTGTGTATAGCGCTCTTTAAGGTTTGGAGAGTGTTTGGCTTTTCCCTAGCCTTATGGAAAGTGCCTGACTCAGTAAACAATAAATACTTGTTGATTGATATGTTATTTTATTTGATTCTCAAGACAATCCTCTTGAGATAGGAGCTATTATTATGTCAGTGTAAGAAATCGAAGCTGAAAGAACTTAAGTGATTTATTTGCTCAGGATTACACAGCTAGTAAATACCTGAGGGAGGATTTGAACCCAGGCCTTCCTGACTCCTGATCTAGGCAGTGCTGTCATGGGATGATTAGAAACCAAGAGTTACAAGTTACTCTCCTGTTTTCATAAATGGAATTTTTGTTGTTGTTGTTGTTGTTGTTCCTTGATCAGTTAGTGAGTTATGGATGGAGAACTTTTACTTCTTGAAGATTAGCATTTTGCAATTTATGGACTCAGAGTTCCTGGAGGGCCATTAGACTTTAAATAACTTGTCAAAGGGCACAAACCCATAGGTAGCAGAGAAAGAAACGGAAAAATAAGCTTGTGTGATATGCTAGGAAGCTTTCCCCTCTATGTCGTGTGCTTAAAAAAAGAAAAGAAAAGAAAAGATAGAAATATTTTGGACTCTAATCTTGTACTTAGATTTCAAGACTAGAATTTGGTTTTTATTAATGGGTAGAGGTGGGGGCCCCAGAGTGGCTAATTTTATCTTTTGTTCCTGTAGTTATCATTTTAATATGCAGCATGACTGATGCTTGGACCATTCTTCTGGCCACAGAGACGCTGGACCTACCTCCTGGAAAATTTGTCTTCATCATTCTGCAGCAATCAGAGGTCAGTGAATGAATAGTAATTGTGAGTCCTGTTGAGGATGAGTGATATGTGGCCTTCTGACTTTTGCTTTAAGACTGAGATGCTCCTAGATGCCTCTTAAGTAAAGAATTTTTTTTAGGATAAAAGATATTTCCAAATTGAAAGAAAACAAGAAGAAATGAGAGTAACCCGAGGCAGTGGATAACCCCAGGTCCTTCAGAATTCTACATTGTAGAAAAGTAATTTTTTTTTCCATCTAAAACTCACTATGGTGTAAAAATCAAAAGTTATAATCTTTAAATTGTGTCAGTGAAGTAGTCTAGTTGTAGTTGGAGAGTATGTTTTCAAGTGATGTACATGCTTTCTTTCCTTCAAACTAGCTCACTCATATATGAAACATAACATATTGTTTTAATTAAACTATTGCTTTTAATTGAAATTGTCCATAAAGATACATTTGTCATACATTATATTATTTTTCCAGAAGTCTTATTTTCCTACTAGATGTATAGCTAGGTTTTGATAAGTACAAATAACAGCAAATTCCTTAACTGGTTGCATATCTTCAGGTTACTATTAATCAAAGTTGTGTAAACTATGGAATTTGTTTCTAGTCCAATGGATATATGTAGTACAAATTAAGATAATGCATCTGCTTCAGGAGACTCATTTACACCAAGTGAGACTTTAGAGCATATTGTGGCAGAAAGAGCTCTGGACTTGAAGTCAACAGACCTAGGTTCAAATTCTGCATAAATATTGTGTAAATTTGGACAAATAGCTTCCCTACAGTGAACCTCAGTGTTTTCAACTATAACATGGAAATAGGATTTGTATCGAGATCACACTCCTACATATAAATCCCAAGGAAGTCAATGACAGAATGAAAGATTACATACACACCAAAAATATTCATAGCAGCATTTTTTGGCAGTATTGAAGAAATGCAAAGTAGATACTCATCTACTTAGGGAGAGGCTATTTTACTATCTATAATTGTAGTGACAAATGATGAATATGACTTCAGAGAAACATGAGAAGACCCATAAGTAGTAATGCAAAATGAAGAAAACTAAGAAAACAATAGACATGACTGCAAGTATGTAAATCAAAAGAATAACAATGATCACAACAAAAATGAAACTAAGTGTACCTTGATTGTAATGACTAAGGTTGGCCCTGAAAAAAAAATGATGGATTATGGGTATTGCTTGATGCACAAACTGTCAGGCTTGGTTAATATGTTTGTTGCTTGTGCTGAACTGCTGTTTTTGCTTTCTTTTTATTCTTTATTACAAATAATAGCTACAGAGAGTATTTGGATCCCGATTGGCTCAGTGTGAATGTAAATAACAATTATTTCTGTTTTGGCCAGAAACCTTGAAGGTCTTCCTGTCCCAGAGATGCACATACACATAGTCAAATATACGTATATATGTATACATATATATTTGACTATATATATATATATATATATATTACAATTATTATCAAATATATATATACACATATATATTTGAATGTGTGTGTGTGTGTGTGTGTATTTGACTAGGTAAAAGAGGCCATTTTCTGTCTCATTTCTTACCTAGCCTTAATCACTGATTGGTTATAGCCTTAGTCAAAGTAAGACCTGTTAAAGATCTTGACTTAAAAAGGCCAAGGTGTGCCATTGCACCCAGAGCCATCTCTAGTCATCCTGATCTAAATCTTGCCACCTGACCCAGATGGTTCTAGAGAAGAATGTGAGGCTGGTGACTTTGCACAGCCCTGCCCCGTTTAATTCCAATTCACTTGTATGCTATGGCATTACCTCCCTGATATCACGGTTTTCTTCAAGGACAAAGGACAAACAATAATACTGCCAGACTTGGAGAATATGTTCATTTCTTTCGCCGAACTGCTTTTTTCTCCTTTTTATTCATTATTTTGAGGAGTAAGTAGAGGAAGGGGAAAGGTCATATTTGAAAATGAAGATGCCATTAAAAACAAATGATATCAATGAAAATTTTTTTAATAATTAAAAAAAACAAATAAAAAATAATATTTTGGGGCAGCTAGGTGGTGCAATGGATAGATTATCAACCCTGAAGTCAGGAGGACCTGAGTTCAAATCTGGCTCAGACATATTTCCTAGCTGTGTGACCCTGGGCAAGTCAATTAACCCCAATTGCCTCAGCAAAAAAATAAAAATAAAAAAAAGTAATATTTGTAGTACTTAAGCGTTCTTAAATTTTGTTTTTTAATGTATTATGTTTTTTTTTTTTTTTGGCATAGTCTAGTGAAACCTATAGATACCTCAGATTCATGTTTTTAAATGCATAAAATGAAATATGTAAGATTACAAAGGAAACCAATTATATTGAATTATAATTATGTGTGTGTATTCATATTATATATACATATACACACATGTGTATGTATATTTGATGTATGTATCTTTGCCTATATTTTAAGTTTATGGCCTCCAAATTAAGAGCCCTCAACCCTTCTCTCCCCTCTCTCCCTCTTGTTTACATACTTCACAGATCAAATAATATAATAGAAACTGCCATTTTAAGTATAGACTGCTTTAATACACAATGTGAAAAAAAACTAGAATTTATATGATATGGAACAAATTTTTTTAATGTTTTAGGATGATTTTTGGAAAGAAGTGTTGAATCATCAGAAGAATGATCACCTCCTCAAAGCCTTTGACTCCATGTTTCTCATAGCCATCACTTCCTTTGTTGAACATTCCAAAGACTATGATTTCATGAGGGAGGTCTATGAAAAGCTGAAGGAGAAGCCCTTTCTCAGTTCCCTTTCATCTGTGGAGCAGGTCTGATTCAAGACTCACTTATAAGGATATCCATTTTAGGAATAATTCATAAATGCTCCTAGTAAACTTCTTTTCATTTCAAGGATGACATGCTTTTGAATTTGATCTTTTCTTCATACCTTTCCCCCCATCTTCCCTGAATGACATGGAATTAGAGTGGGGCGGAAGGAAGGACATTGGGCTGAAAATCAGACTTGTCTTCTAGTCCCTATTTTCTTACTCACTAAATTTGTGACCTTGGTTAAATTATTTTATCTTTCTGGGCCTTGATTCTCTCTCCTATAAAATATTGGACTAGCTGACCAGTAAGTCCCCTTTAATACCAAATGTTCTAGGATTTCTGTCTTTTGTGATATAAACAAATTTTCAAAAATGTCATGTTAAGATGATGGATACTTCAGAGCAGGGATCATTAGGTGGATTCAAAGCCAATGAAAGACATAATTAGAAGAGGTCAAAAATTAAGCAAGGTAGGACAAGCTAAAGAACACATACTTTCCTACACAGTAAGGCCCTATGTCAATAATATGAGACAGAAAAGTCAGTAGGTTAAACCAATAATCTGTGTACTCTCAAACATACCTGATACTGATCTAGCCAGGGGTTCCTTAGTTGCTTCCTCTTGTGGCAAGAACTCCTGCTAGGATATGGACAGCAATGAGCCCTCAGGTGAGAGTAGGGTAATGGCTATATCTGACCAAGAAAGAGAATGAGAAGACACAGATAATGACAGATCTTAACATCAATACACAAATTATAACATGAAATAGTTTTTAAAAAAAAAAAAGGCTGTCTATACTGATGGGTTAAGAGGCCTGAGGCCTGAGTTTAATTACAGATTCTGTTAGATTCTATGGTCATGTAATTGTGGACAATTTACTTCACATAAGATTATAGGTTTATTGATTGAGAACTCAAAGGATTATAAGAGATCATCAAGTCTAATCTCTTCATTTTAAAGATCAGGAAACAGGACCAGAAAAGATAATTGACTTATTCATCATCATACAATATCTAAGTATCCTAATCTAATCTAATCACCACATTAATTAGAATTCTTCTCAAGGATTCAGTATTAATATCTGTAAAATGAGATTACTCACTTCACCCTGTTTGCCTAGGTTTCCTTATATGTAAAATGAACTGGAGAAGGAAATGGCAAAACAGTTAAGTATCTTTGCCAAGAAAGCCCCAAATGGGATCATGAAGAATTGGACATGACTGAAATGAATGGAGAACAAAAACATTGATGGGATTGGGATTTTAACCTTGGGTCTGTGAACTTGGTCTTTTAAAAAATATTTTGATAACTTTTAATTTGGTTACTTTTCATTATAATATTAGATATTTTATTTCCTATATTTAAAGGCATTATTCTGAGAAGGGATACATATTCAACAGATTACCAAAAGAGTCCATGATATAAAAAAGGTTAAGATTTCCTTGATTAGATAATTTCTAAGAGTTTATTTCAACTGACTGAGTAGTTCCATAAATTTTTTTGCACAGATGTTATATTGTAGATTCGATTGTAGATGAGATTGTGGATACTAAGAACTCCAAAATTTTGCCCTTCATTCAAGGAATTTATAATCTAGGGAAGTAAGACATAAATATAAGAAAACAAACCAAACCAAACTCAAAACAGAGGTGATAAATAGCATGTCAATCCAACAGTAAAAATGTCACAAGGCTATGATTAAGAAGATGGAAAATAGTTCATTGTAGAGTCAAGTCAATGGGATATAGAAAGTTACTTGAGTGAATGACCAGAGCAGAATCTGAGTCAAATGGAGATTTGTAAAGATAGTACTTCTGATGTAGCCAGATGGTGCAGTGGATAGTACGGGCCCTAGAGTCAGGAGGACCTAAGTTTCAATCTGTTCCTAGATAGATGCTTACTGTGTGATGTGGGGCAAGTCATTTAACTCTGATTACCTCCAAGAAAAATGTTACTTGTCTTTTCTTGCTTAAGGTGAGTGCTTATTCTGCTTACCTTCATGATGCAGTCCTGCTTTATGCTTCGGCTGTCAAGACAATGTTAAAGAAAGGAAAGGATTTCCGCGATGGAAGGCAGCTTGTGAACACCATGAAAGATGACAATCTGGCTGAATTCCACGGTAAGTGACTGTCAGTGAATTATCTTTGACCCTCAACTGCTCTGTTCCATGTTATGTTTGAATACTAAGCATTTTTTTTTCAGGTCAATCAGTCTGTCCCATTATGAAGTTAAAAGCACCTACAAAAAACTTTCCCAGCGAAAAAGCAGATCTGTCTTCTGTGTGGCTATACTTGTGTGTCCATACATAAGTGTATGTCTGTCATTAAGCATTGTGTAGTAGCGAGGGACCCAATTTCCAGTCTCAACCTGCTGGATTTGGGTCCTGCCTCTGACATTTATTAACTGTGGGACCATGTCGCTGTTAGTCGATCGTGTCTGACTCTGTGACTGTGGGCCACACGATCCATGTTTTTCTTGGCAAAGGTACTGGAGAGCTTGGGTTTCCTTTTCTCGTGGATTAAGGCAAACAGAGTTTAAGTGCCTTGCCCAGGATCACCCAGTATAATATCTGAGGCTAGTCAAACCCAGGCCTTCATGACTCCATCCACTGAGCTCCACAGTTGCCCTTGGGCACTATAGTGACTTAATCTCCAGGATCCCTACAAATGACAGAAGAGTTATCAAACTGCATTAATGGGTGGAATTTCTAGGTGTTAGTGCTTTTGTGGAGAAGGTGATTTTACTGTAAGGTATTTTAAAGAGCCAGAATATTTCTGTATTAATGTGTTATATGTATCACATATATATACTTGCAGACGAGAGTGTGTGTGTGTGTGTGTGTGTGTGTGTAAAGTTTCTTTTGACCCAGTTATTATTTCATTGGGAGAACCTCCTTATAGCAATGTAAATCAACTCATGGTCACATGCACACAATCCACATCCATGTCTCTCTATATGTATGTGTATGTATATATAATGGAGATGGATGTGTGTACGTATATACATGTACACACATAGATATGACATCAATTTTTTACATGTTGGGTGTGTGTCCTTATGCAATTCACTTAATTTCTCAGTGCTTTAGGCACCTTTATAAGACTATTAATTTTATTTATTATTATTATTATTTTTTTGAGGCAATTGGGGTTAAGTGACTTGCCCAGGGTCATACAGCTAGGAAGTGTTAAGTGTCCGAGATCGGGTCCTCCTGAATTCAGAGTAGTGCTTTATCCACTGAGCCACCTAGCTGCCCCAGGACTATTAATTTTAAAGAAAATGTTGACCTGTTTCAATAGAATTTCTTCATCTGAGATTTCTTTTTATTATTTAAATCATGACCTCCATTCCCCATGTATACACACACAATAAGACATATATATGTGTGTGTGTGTGTGTGTGTGTGTGTGTGTGTATGGGTGTTATAATAATCTAAATCTGAATTTGTAATTTCATTAATATAGGAAACTATATTTGCATAGGTAGGGATTCCTAGTGAATATGTGTAATATTAGAAAAACTATAGAAATTCTGAGCCTTGATTCCTCATCTATAAAATGAGGATAATAAAACTCATCCTTGCTACTTCAAAGGGTTTTTGTGAGAAAATCCATTTTAAAAACTTAAAGTACCAAATAAATGTGACATTTAAAATTATTACTATCTGTCCACACTCTCTCTGAAGTTTTACTCCAATGTTTTATCTTGATGTATAGCTTAATGTGTACTTTTATCACTGTTGCTTAAAGAGAAGTTTAGCTATTTGGAAGACTTATCATCAAGTTGGCCCTGGGGTGATGGATTTTTTAGTTACAAAAATTCAGCAAAATGTTGTGAAGCATCCCAGTTTTGGGGAAGAAAAGTCCTCTACTGACAAAAATACAGATTCCTGATCTCTGTCTTTCTTTTGTCTGTGTCTCTCTATCTCTCTCGGTTTTTCTGTCTCTTTCTAACACCAATACACATGCACACAAACATACACATGGTGTCTTCTGTCTGGAAAGACAAAGCCTGGGAGGAATCATGATTCAAGTGTTTACAAATTATGAAAGGTTTGGATATTGTCTCCTTAAAATTCTTATTATCCTTTGATATTTATGAGGTCTTTCTCCACTCCCAAACATCTGAATGTGATCTTCCTTTTCCATTCATGTGCATATATCTAATCTTAAACCTGATCTTCTATTCAATCCTACTCACTTTAGTTTTCTTTTTCTGAACTTTTTCTAGCTCTATTATGTTAATTGCAATAAATGGTCCTAGGGGCACAATGTGACCCTATAATAGGGCTTGAATAATAATAATGTTTTACATTTGTGATATGTTTTACAAATTTTTTTTTGTTTCTGATCACATTTGATTCTGCTTTTTAATATGACAGTAATCTTTCAAACATAACTTTTTTTCTGCCTTTTTTTTTTGTAGGGTTATAGATCTAAAGATGTAGGGGACCATGGATAATATCTTGTCCAACCTTGTCGTGTTATAGATAAGAAAACTGGAGTCCAAAGAGATCAAGTCACTTGTTTAAGGTCATAAAGATCATAAATAAATGGTAGAACTAGATTGGACCCAGATATTTGCTGAGTTTTTTGCATGTGAGAAACTTTGCTAAAAACTGTGGGGTCTAGAAAGGAGAATAAGACAAGTCTATGACTATCAATAAAATTTTTAGTCTCATGGGGGAGATGATAAATTATATCAATAACTATAATACGTTGTAGAGTATGACAAGAGCAAAAGAGAGAAAGACTTAAGGATCATGACAGTTCTTATTTCCTTTAATTGCTTTTCCCCTCCTTGGATTCAATCGTTAATTATCTTTTGGGGAAAAGAGTTTGAAAAAGAGAGATCATTTCTCGTTTCTGGGTGTCAAGAGGAGGTAGCTTTTAAGCTGGGCTGGGAAGACTAGGTAAGATTTCAGAAAAGTAGAGATGAAGGAAGAGCATTCTAGGTGGTAGTGACAATATGGGCCAAGGCATGGAATCAGGAAAACTTTGGGCAAATATATAGAATGTTGAGAATATCTGACTGTCATTTTAAGAACTAGAGACTTTAACCACTAAGTAAAATGGGGAGTCCCTGAGGAGTTCTGAGCAAGAGAGTGATGTGATCAGAGCTGGGCAATGGGATGACAATAGTATCAGCAGTATAGACTGGAAATGGGGATGTAATATGGCTTTGCTTAATTATGCCTGAGTGACTTTCCCTAGCTTTCTACATACACACACACACACACACACACACACACACACACACACACAAATTCTCAGGGAAGAACTGACCAATCAGTAAAAGAGTCTTCAAGGGGCAGCTTGATCTTCCAGGTTCCTGGGACTGCTGAAATGCCATGTGAGAAGGTATGACAGAGAAATTCTAGAGTCAGGAGAGAAGCCCATCCAGCGTTTTCACTGGAAACCTCAAAACACAGTTCTCTCCCAGGTTTCCTATATATGTGAATAAAAGCTCTGGCACCCATGAAAATAGTCAAAATATACATAGCTACATATACATCTGTATCAGATATATTTTAGCCCCACAGAAAACCTAAATTTTGTCCCTCTGCATCATGACTCAACTCTCTAGTTGCTCCAGTAGTCTTAGTATCATCCTCATTCCTCAGGTGAGATATCTTAGCATTCTTCTGGAGCAAGGCCAGTGGACTGCCTCTCTGTCAAGTTTATTTCTTGTCCAAGGGAGACTGAACGCTTATATTTATATAATTGTTAATTTTAAATTATGTGTTACTTAGTTTTAATAGAAAGCTGTGAATTATGTATCTATTCCTAGGATGAAGGTGAGATTGATTAGAATCTCAGTACTGAACTGAGAATTTTTACCAACTGATACACAGTAAGTCACTTGTGGTTTCCTGACTTTTCTGAGAAATGAAATAAATTATTCTCTTTCTAGTTTTGTGATCTGGTCATTTTCCTAAGAGCCAGGCCCTTTTACTCATATCTGTGAAGACCTGAGCCTAAGCTACATTTTGAGGTTCTCAAAGGAAATTTTGGGTGAGGGCAAAATAAGTCAGATAAATATGCCTGAGGAATAATTGATTTCTAGTAGTATATCAATCCAGAGGGCAAGGTTTGGGATCATATAATGCATAGAGAAACCCAAAATGGGTAGTTTGATTTTTCATCAAGTATGGTGCATTCTTGGGCAAATCTATTTCTTTCCATTTGTTTTACTTTAAGAAATTCTCTCTCTTTTTAGGAATCACTGGACAAATAAGGATAGATGAGTTTGGAAAGAGACAAGTGGATTACTTGGTCCATATCCTAAAGAAAACTGGCATTTCTTCTACTTTCATTCCTTTTCTTCATTACAACAGCCATAGAAAAATACTCAGGTATAAAATGGATTATTTTTGAGATATGAGCCCTCTCTGAATAGAAACTACCCTCCAGGGTAGAAAGAGTTGCTATTCCTTATAGAAGGGATAGATTGAAAACTGACCATTTTATAAATTGGTTTTGGATTATATTGCAAAAGCAACAAAATTACTCTAATTCACATTAAATTGGTTATTGAACTTAAGGCACTCAATATAGATATATCACCTTATTATAGTTGTATATTCATTGAGATTTAATTATTTATTTTGAATAATATGTCTTTGGCCCTTAAAAATACTATATTTTGAGGATGCAGTTCTAAAATGTAAACTATATTTATCCTGGAACTTTTTACTAACTTTTTTTTTTTTGATAGAGAGCATGCTCATCTCATCTTAGATATTTTACATATAAGGAGGACCCTGATTAAATAATTGTTGGATCACATACAGAATTTGACTTTGAAACAGAACTGAATGGATACTGTTCTAATTTTTTATGTTGAGATTAAGTTAAGATTAAGATATGGGCATAAATATCTTAGATTTGTGAGTTTGCCTTGGTAATTAAAAACTTCTTTTTCTATTCCCTTCCCAACTTTCTTCTCTGCTCCCCACTTCACATGGTGTAAGGTATTAAAAGTCTTTAATTCTTTCCTGATTTTTTTTTCCCTCTAGTAATTTAGAGAGTGTACTTTCTTATAGAGGATCCAACTTTGGTAGAAGTTGCCTAATAGGCTTGAAGGCTTAAGAGTAAGGATATTTGGTTTCATATACCATCTCTCATATTAAATCTTTGTGATACTGCACAAGTTACTTTCCTTTTCTACATCCCTGGGTCCTTATCTATAAAATTAGACAGAGTAGATCGGTAATATCAAATTCAAATAGAAATGGGGCCATTAATCCCTACATAAGGATTCCTACAGGCTGGATATTATCCTTGTTTTAAAATGTGATGATTTTATATATTATATATGTGTGCGTGTGTGTCTATCTAACTGTATGTGTATTTATTAATTTTGTTAATATAGTTCTTACTTATGTTTTAATTTGATTATGGCCACAATATAGAATGTTGCCTCTGTATGTAGCCCACAGTAGGGTGTTTGATACCTCTGGACTAAATGATCTTTAGGTTTCCTCAGAACTCGTAATCTAATGTTGATACCAAGGGAGAGAATGACACCAGCATAACATGATTTCTGCATTCTAGTGAGAAATTCAGGAAGGGAGAAAGCATTATGTGTTACCTCATAGCATGGTTTTGCCATTATTAAAGTACTGAAGTCAATCCCTATGTATGATGATTTCAATATTTATAATCTGGTCTAATGGGTTTCTATTGTACATGCATTGTTCCTGTTGATTGTGTGTATATTGACAAGAGGATGTATTATATATTTCTAGGGAAGCTATTTTATTGTTACTTTAAAAAAAAAAAACTGTGCTATCTCATTAAATATCTTTTTAAAAAATATTACAAATACCCTAGAATAGATAAAACAAAAATGTCACCTTTGGACCAAATTAGAATTTTTAATTTTGTATCCATGAACTTTTAGTAAATTATTTTAAAAAACCATATTACAGTAGAACTGATTTCTTTTGTAATCATACAATTTCTATTTATTTTATATATTTAAACACGTTATTTTGAGAGGGGATTGGTAGATTTTTATAGATTGACAAATGGACCCATGATCAAAAAAAGTTAATAATCCCTGCTCTAAATGTAGATGATTGGTTTAATTAGCAATAATTTGTGAAATTTATGAATTACTTTGTGACCTAAGTGAACCCTTCATCCAAACTTCTTTGTTTGTGTTAAGGGCTCTATTTTCTTCTCAGTTTCATAACTTTGGGAAGGTTTTTGTTTCCTCCTTTCTATTGACTTTTTATTATCAGTCACTTGTCAAGTCTTACTGATTTTATTACTCTCCCACAATATTTGTCTTATTACTCTTTCCCTTCTCTATACTCTCATTACCTTTCCCCTAAGCTGTTATAATCAACCTTGGCTTCCTCGCTCTGCCCTTTCCAATCTATCCACCATGCATCAATAACAAAAAATTCTTTCTAAAGAATTCATCCATACCACATACCTCTGTCCCTCTAGCCCCCAACCTGCAATTGTCCCTTTTTCTTTTTCTTTTTCTTCTCTCCTCTCCTTTTTTTTTCTCTCCTCTCCTCTCCTCTTCTCTCCTCTTCTCTCCACTCCTCTCCTTTCCTTTTCTTTCCTTTCCTTTAGAGCATTGTTCTTTGCCCACAGTAGCACTTTGATAAGTATTTATTTAATTAAATGAATGCAAGAATTTGAAGGTTTACTTGGCAGCTTCCTTAGGTGATGCCCCGCCTGAGGAACTAAGATTTATTCAGAGATCCTAGGAAATGGTTCACATATCAAGATGGCGGTTCATTTAATTCTGTTGTCTCCAAGGAATGAAAAATCTGAGTAGACACTGATACTCTCCTCTGGGTTTACCTACTAGCCCCACAGGAGACTTCTCCAATGGCAGCTGGCCCCATGGATCTCTTCCCAAAGATAAACCAGCTTGTGGCTTTTCTAATGAACACTGTCAAACTACATTTGCAAGTAAGTATTTTTGTTTTGTGAGAAGGAAGAATATAATTCTGAGGGAAGGGAAACTTAAAAGGACAGGCAAATATTAATCTCAGTTCAGTCTAAAGGCAGGGGGGACTTCTAGTAGAGATTTTGGTGTACAAAATCCTATGTCAAGGAGACAGTTTTTGGAATATGGAGAAGGGAGGGCCTATTTTAACTAATTATTTTTGCCAACTAAATGCTAAGCTCAGTTGTTAAAGGAGTATAGATACTAATTCTACCCTCCAAATTTCAGCACTTTGGTGTACCTCAACTCAGTTATAACCCTAGTAAAAGAACACATACCTTCTGAGTTTGATGTGATCAGGAGACTTCATCTTGGTTTAATCATTTTTTTTTTTGAAGAAGCTTAATCTCAGATAGCTGAAGCCCAGGAGTGAACTCTTGTTCCCTCATCCTGAAAGAGAGCATTGCACTTATTTTGAAAATTAATTCTCTTCAGAAAAAGTTTTGCTTTTTATTCTACTTCTTTCATCTTATTTGACAGAAGTTAAAAGTACACCTAGTAACTGGAAGAAATCATATCAAACCAGGAATCTCAGATGCATAATGCTGAAAATTTTCTGGATATTAGCATTTTTTTTCACAGAATTTTAGCATCTGCCTGATTTTAAAGCAAGAGATCATTAGATTTGTGTAAATACAATGATTTGAACATAGCTAACCATATATTTATTTGAAGTAGATTTGTAATCTTTAGGGTGTGACAAGTTTTAACAAGGTCCCTCTTCTTAATCCTTTCCCAAGTAGCTCCTCAATTGAGCTTAAAATTTTTGGAATGAAGAAAATAAATCATTTTGTCATTTGAGCTTATATATATATATATACATATATATATATATATGTATATATATGCAACTATATCTAGATAAAACACACTGACTTTGATATTTGGAAAATCACTTGATACCTTTGACCTTTTTCTTCATCTTTCAAATGTAAAAAAAACAAAACCAAATCAAACCCTTGTACTATTGACTACATACAAAATGTATTGTTAATGTAAATATTAGTTAATATTACTAATCATACATAATTCACACAAAGATACAAGCTTAATCTTTATTGAGAACAGGTTTGGGTATGAAGGAAGATAAGGACATGAGTGCAATGAAGAGGGAACTTGGAAAAAATAAAAACAAGGTACACTAAAGATTATTGTTTCCTATTTCACAATCTTTACCTGGATCTTTTTCTAAATAAGAATTAAATTTTCAAGGTTCTTAAAGAGTTGGAAACCTAACTGATCACTAATATCTGTTGTAATTTGGTGAAATATCCTTTGCAGACTGTTAAACATATGTTTTCTTAGAAATGGGTTAGTCTTCCTTGCATGATAGTGAACTCTTTGTTACTGGAGGTGTTGAAGAAGTGAAATAGCTACCTCTAAGGGAATGTAGTTGAAAGAAGACCTGTAGTAGGGTAGGAGTGGGAATAAAATAATCTCTGAGGTCCCTTTCAATTCCAGTAATCTACCTGATAAGTAACAAATTATTTCTCATTATTCCCAGTGCTTAGTACTGTACCTGGCACAAAGTAGGCACCTAATAAATATTTATTTCTTGACCTATTATTTATATCCCTATATATGAATATGCTATTGTGTAGGTGTGCATAATTAGCTATGGCATTTTATATTTCAGAGTCATTGGGTGTCTTCTTCCTCCAGGTATCACCATGATCATTGTGATGACTCTCACCATCCTGATAACAGTCTTTGGAGTTGCCAGCATTGTATTTTTTTTAAAGATGCAGAAAAATAACCTATTAGTACCCCATAATAGTGCTTGGTGGAAAATCAACTATGAAGACATCATCATTTTGCCCCTTAACAAGGTACAAGCAGCCATGTGGGTAATCGTGATGCTTGTTAATACACTCTAAGGTATTGGATTAGCTCCAAGGCATCCATTGAATTTTCCCATTTTTAAATAAGACCTACATTAAGAACCCCATTAAATCCTCATGGTACCCAGTTTTATACCCCAGGCCATATGCTCTAAGAAAGTAAACTGTTCTCAGGCTATGTCTAATCATTTGTTTGCTTTTTCAGGATCATAACTACTCTCTGGCCACTTGAACCACTAACCATTATTCATTAAATAACAACTATGATGCAATAAAATTGACTGGAAAGGGTATTTTATAAGGAAAAAGGCCAAGTTTGCACAGAGATATTAATATTCAGTCATAAAAATACATGTTAGAGGAGATTTGATAGCAGTTTATGAAAAAGAACTAGCCTCCTTTTATTTATATTACATCTCTTAGTGCTTAGTATAATGAAAAATATTATGCTGGACCTTGTGCACATGTTCAGTAAATATTTATTGAGCTAAATTGAATGAAGTTCAATGTGAACTAGTAATATGATTGATATGAGACCCAGCTCAGTCTCTTGGTACAACTGTAGCATCTTGTTACAAGAGGTGATACTTTGCATTTCAAATACCTTATTTGAGCATTGTGTTTAGATCTGACTGACACATTTTGACAAATTGAGGGAAAGTTTAAAGGACAGTGACCAGGATGGTCAAAGGAAATTATATCTTCTAAGGAAATATTTGAAGAAACTAGAGGCATTTAATCTGCAGTAGAGAAGAAATGACTGGATTAATTCAGTTGGAGAATTGTCATGTGGAACCAGACTTGCTCCCTATGGTTGAGGATGGGGAAGGTACTGCCAAAAAATATCAACAGATTAGGTTACAAATTATCTAGAACTTTACCTCAGGACACCAAAGGCATCAGTGAAAGATTGAGGTTCATCTCTCTGGTGTTGTCCCCATGACTTTCCTCATGGGTCACTATTGTGTATTTCCCAATGTACTCACAATGGTGTTGCTCATCTGGGGCCCCAACTAAACTCTAATGGATTGGTTTTTGCCTTTTCCCAGCATAACTGCACTTGCCAATTCAATTATCCCTCTGTGTTGCCACATTTTGCCTATGCCCATTGATTTTCCTCCCCAAACCAATAATTTCCATAGTTCTGTCAAGGAGCAAAAGCTCATAGAAACGGGTTTCAGCTTAACTTAAGGAAAATCTTTTCTAACAATTAGAATGATTTAAAATTACTTCCCTCAGTTACTACAAATTTCTAGTAACTGGGAGGGGAGACTTCTTGGCAGTGGGCAGGAGACTGGGGTAGATGATTTATGCTGGTTTCTTCCAACTCTGAGATTTTGTGATTTTAAAAGAATTACATATGATCAAAGGATAAGTAAAGTAAAGTAGACTGTCTACTATTAGCCCAACCATGTGCTAGGTGCTAAAATTGGAACAAAAATGCATCAGAGTTCAGTACACATAGCGAACATATAACATGTTTTATATATGTATGTATAAATGTATTTATGTGTGTATGTAGAAATATCTATCTGTATATATGTCGCTTAAATACACATGGGAGTCCCTAAGACTTCCTTCCCTCCTTTCTTTTTTCTTTCTTTCTTCTTCTTCTTCTTCTTCTTATTGGGTCTTTGTGCTTGATATACAGGAAATGTTTAATGGAGTCTTATTAGTTGATTTATTTAAACTTGACATCATCTGTCACACCTATAGTTCAGGGAAGAGCTTTTCCTGGCTCCAATAGAGCCAGGGCTCTTAGCCACTTTGCAAAATCATTTTACCACCCTGAATGCTTCTTTGCAGGAATCACAGAGGGGCACACCTATGTCTAGAGGAACTGGAAGCTGTGGTTCAGGCATGATGACTTCAAGCAATCTGAGCTCAGACTTCCAGGACAAACAGGAAGAAGAAGTGTTTTATACTACTGTGGGCCTTTACCAGGTACAGATTTGATGAATTTGGTTCTGAGCTCATGTTTCTGATTCCATTCACTTTTAGCATTTGTATTTTGTCATATTGGAAAGGTATTCTGAATTATACAAAGCATTACATGAGCTACATGCCCCACCTTCTCCAGCAGGTATTATTACCTCCATTTTATAGATGTAGTTCAAGGGGAAGAAAATGAGTGTTGCAAATATTTTAACAAAAGGAAGTGTAATTGTTATTGAAGCATTTTGAGAATATAACTTCCACTTTGATGGACTGTATGCTTAACTATTGTTCTCAAATCTTTAGAGGGATCTAGTCTGCTGCTAAGAGCTGTAGTTACCATGTCTTCAGAAGTTCAGGCCAAAATTATATATAGAAATCTATCTATCTGCCTTTCTTTCTTTCTATCTTTCTATTTATATTTCTCCTCAAATTAAGAAGTTAGAAAGTATAATATATGCAGAAGAAAAAGAGGGAATTAGCAGACATACATTTTCATATGGAAATTGTCTCAAAACAAGTGTGGGAAGCCAGCATTTTCTTATAGAAGAGGATTTAATTTTTTTCCAGGTTATTAGAACTTCCATATATTCATAGCAGTTTAGATACTCTTCATCAAACAAGTCATTTGTGAAGAGAATCCTTTCCATCTAGTTTTCATAGAGTCATATTACTGCTTGTAAAGTGTCACCCCTCTGCCTTCAAGTGTTGAATTCATTTATTTACCAACCATTTATAAATTCTACTTTCCACTTTATACATGCCTCTGTCTCAGTCCCTCTCTCTCTCATATACAAATATACCCATATACACATATCTAACAAATTTGTATATGTATATGTCTGGGAGTATATATTATCTCACATGATTTTAAAATTATCTTCATTTTATAGACTGGGAATCTAAAGTTCAGATAAATTAAATTATTTTCTAAGGTCATGTGGCTAGTAAATCTGATGCTCTTTTCACTATACATCCTATTTTCTATATTCTTTTGTAACCCCTCAGAGTGCCCAGAAGATAGTAGACATTTGATAAATATCTCTTGGTTTCCCGATGAAGAAGTTTTAAGGCTCAGAGTCAGTGGATGGTATCAAAATGTTCTGGTTTGAGCAGTGAAGCTGATGGTGATTTTTAGCTAATTTTTTTTTTGTTGTTGTTGTTGAAAGAGAGGGGGCAGATCTGTGCAATCCACTACTTTACTGCACTTTTGCTATTCTTATTCTACTCTGTCTCATATTCCTGGCTTAAAGCAAAAACAAAAACAAAACCAACCAACAAAAAACCTTTCTCTCTCTAATTCCAGGGCAATCATGTTGCCATTAGATATATTGAAAATGAAAAGGAATCTTTCTTTAGGAAGCCATCCATTCTGCAAGAAATACAGCTGGTAAGATTTGACCTTATGGTTTTGATACCAATTAACCAATAATGATTTATTAAATGCCTACTATGTGCCAGGAAAAACTTGGAACATTGCTATTCCTTTAGAAGGAGCCACTGCTCATAGGATAATAGAAAGCTCAAGTTGGAAAGGACTTAGAAATTTCGTCCAGTCCTCTATCATTTTTTACATTGATATGTCAAGAATTCAGGATTTTTATAAGTTGAAGCCTAGGGTAAGTGAGATAACTTACCTACAATGTCTAAGATTGAAAGTAGAACTAGGCCTCCTGCCTCCAAATTCAAAACTTTCCCCCCTCTAAATTGCATTCATTCAATACCTTCTTCTCTGCCCTTGCATTGCTCACTCCTTTCCTTAGTCAAAATTGCCTCCATGTACTATTCTCATTTAACTGGATTTGGAATTATTGTGACCCTGGCTCATAGAATAGCCTATAAATAGGGAAAAAAGAAACCTTCTTTAGTTATTGGTGGATGCCTCTAGTCCATTAATTGTTCTGTCCCTATATGCACAACTATAACTAATATTGGGACATGGGCTTTGCTCTGTGTCCACAGTACTTTAGTTTCTCTTGTGGCTCAGAAACAATTGAATCTAGCATTTAAGTAGCATGATGTGGTCCAGTTAATAACAGTGAAAATAATCAGTTAAAATAGGAAACTATTAGATGGCAAGTTTTCTTTGCCCAGTAGTAGAACCCCAGGTGAACTTCTCCAAAGCCTATCTCTCCCCTGATCCTACCCCTGCCCCCTTTCCTCCTCCCCCAGGGCATCTCTGACTCTTTTGCATGGATTAATGAACTGGCATCTCTTCCCCTGCCTAGATGATTTTTCCCCTTGAGTATTTAATTTGATGGTGCATTTTGTGCTATTTGTTTCAAGGAGGATTTGTCATGGAAGCCAAAATTGCTAGTTACAATTCCATTATTGAATCTCTAGTTTCTGACCTTCAATTTTAGATCCTTTTGCCTTAAAAACTATGTTTAAGGTTTCTTTCTGGTTTCCTGCTGCATGATTGGGTACTTTTTTGATTACTATGAATTCTAAAGATTCTCTTCCTTCTCTCCCACTTTCTTTTCCTCCATCTTTTTTTCCTCTTCCCTTTCTTCCTTCCCCTCCTCCCTTTTCTCTTTTCCTTTTTCCTTTCCTCCTTCTTTCTAATTCCAGTTGTCCCCTCTTTATCTCGTCTATTGAACATATCAGGATTTCCCTTGTTCGTCATCTTGCCTCTATACAAAAGGTTGCCAAACTTTTCTTGTTCATGACAGTACAAATTTTTGCTGCAAGGAAAAGGAGCACACTAGGAGACTCATGAGTGTTAAGTTCCATATAATTCAAGGAAGACCCTCCCCCCCCCACATATAATTATAAATCTAAGTTCCATATAATTTCTAACACATCTAGAAGAAATCCATACCAATACTTTCTTCATAGTGTCCCTATGTGCTTGGTAGGAAAAGAAAAATGACTTTCATACTCATATAGTTAGTCAATCTCAGGTCACACTATTAATAGATATCAAAATAAAATTTTGTTCTTTGAAATGGTCTTTTATAATTACTGACTTTACACATAGGTGCTAATCTTCAAAAGCATTGTCAAATACAATAACTGAAATATTATAGGAAGTCAAACATTATAGGTTCTTTTCACTTATAATTTACATATATTATAATTATATCTATTAATAAAAACAAAAGTCACTGAAAGAGATGAGAGGGGCAAAGGACAACTTAGAAAAGCCTTCAGAGGCTTTGAAGTCCATCCTCCTGCCTCTGGGCTATATGGTTTCTGGTTAAATAACAAGCAAATGGGTAGTTATTTCTCTTTGGGGGAAGAGGTTTTTCACATTCTCATGCTAAGTAATACTAGAAAAAGCACCAGACTTGGAGAAGTGGGACCTGATAGCTAATTTTGCTGAGTAATCACAGGCAAGTCACTCAATCTTTCTTAGGGTCATTTCTTCATCTGTTTTTGTTGTTCAGTTGTTTTCAGTCACATCTGACTCTCTGTAACCTCATCTGGGGTTTTCTTGGCAGAGATACTGAAGTGGTTTGCTATTTCTTTCTTCAGCTCATTTTGCAGATGAGAAGGAAACTGAGGTAAACAGGTTTAAGTGATTTGCCAGGGTCACACCATATAGCTAAGAAGTGTCTGAGACCAGATTTGAACTGAGGAAGACGTCTTCCTGACTTCAGGCATGGCACCCTATCCACTGTGCTACCTATTTGCCCAATCTATAAAATGGGAATAGTAAAATTTCTATTACCACCTCATGCTTATTGTGAGGAAAGTAAATGAGTTGTTTAGTTAATTAATCAATCAATTAATTAGTTAGTTTTATTACTATTTTATTTTCTGTACACATTATAGCCTCACCTGGTACTACCATTTCTTTGCTTTTAGATGTGTGAGTTGAAGCATGAAAATATAGTTCCCTTCTTTGGTATTTGCAGTGAGCCCCCCAATATCTGTCTTATCATTCAGTACTGCAGGAAAGGAAGCTTGAAGGTAAGATAATTATGATTCTTTAATAGGGATTAATTGTTTCTAGCAAGGAAGTTTCTCAGGGTAGCCAGATCATTTTAGGGTTCTCTCTCTGTCTCTGTCTTTCTGTCTCTGTCTCTTTCTGTCTCTGTCTCTCAGTCTCTCTGTCTTTCTCCCTTCCTCCCTTTCTCCTTCCTTCCCTCCCTCCCTCCCTCCCCCCTCTCTGTCTCTGTCTTTCTGTCTCTCTGTCTCTCTCTCTCTGTGTCTCTGTCTCTGTCTTTCTGTCTCTGTCTCTCTCTGTCTCTGTCTCTCTCTTTCTCTCTCCCCCCTTCCCTTTTTTTTCCTCTCCTTTATGTGGTACTATATTATTTATTAAGTACTTTCTTCACAATGATCCTGTGTGTTTGGTAGGGTATACATATTCTTATTATCATTTTATAGAAAAGGAAAATGACTTTCATACTCATATAGTTATCCAATCTCAGGTCACGCCACTAATAGATATCAAAATAAAATTTTGTAACTCCAAATGCAGTACTTTTTTGCTCTATATTACAATGATTCTATTAAAAATAAAACATCTTAAAGAGCCAGATTCTGCTTTTTCTGACCCAAATTTTATGTACATATATAGATGTATATATCTATGCATCTGTATAAGTACATTACATATGGATATTCATGTACCTAAATGGACAAAGAGATCCATGTTGTAGATATGTCTTAGAATATAAGAATTTTCATTTTGTTTCCAGACTGAGTCACAGTAGGATGTGTTATTGAATAATTGTGTTTTTCAGGACGTTCTAAGAAATTCTGACATTGAATTGGATTGGATATTCAAGCTATCTTTTGCATATGACATAGTCAATGTGAGTATCAGGTAGATCTTTTTTTTAACAAAGGAGGTAAAGAATAATTATGCCCTAATTCATTCCACACATATAAACACATTTTATAAATTTCTTCAGCCTTGGCTAAACACTGACAGAATGAGTACTATGTTGTATAATAAACTAACTCTAAACATGTGTATTGGCTTGCAATGCAGAATTTAAATGTATGAAATGAAATTTAATTATAATGAAGGTAACTTAGGACAACCACAAGAATGAATGGTTCCAAGACCCATCGCACTGTTGGCTCTTTGTAATTTCATCCAATTGCCTAACTGCATTGAAATCCATTATAAACTATTGAAGAGATACCCACTGGGAAACTTAATGTTGCCTTTTTGTTTGATTGGTAGGCTCCAATTCAAATCACACCGTTCACATATCTTGGTCCCCTTTCCTGATATACCAAATCTTATTGAGTATCTTGGAAACTTTATCTACTATGACTTCACCAAAGTCACTCAGGTTCTTTGTTTATAAATTCATAGATTGTTAGAGCTGGAAGCGACTTTGGTAATTACCTAATTTAACTTTGTCATTTTAGAGATGGAAAAAAAAAGAGCCAGAGATGGGAATGTTCTCCTGGCTGAAATATTCTCAAAAAATCTATTACACTGTTCAAAATAGGAAATATTTTCTAGTAGTTTCTTCCCTTACATCTGCTACTTCCAACCCAAGAGATTATTTCTTGAATGGTGAAAGGTTGCACCATCTCAGAGTCATGGAATCTGAGAGCTAGACTAAATACTGCTCAGGGGAATGGACTCTCCCCAATGAAGCCCTCTTTAAAGGCAGCTGCACAGTAGATAGAGCACTGGGCCTGGAGTTAGGAAGAACAAATATAGTCTCAAACACAATGGCTATGTGACCCTAGAGAAACCTTTTAACTTCTTTTTGCCTCAGTTTCCTCAACTATAAAATGGAAATAATACTAGTATCTACCTCCCAGGGTTATTGCGAGAATCAAATTTAGTAATATTTTTTAAGTGCTTGCACAGAGACTGGTACATAGTAGGTGCAATAGCAATGCTTATTCCCTTCCCTCTTCTCTTCAAGGACTGCAATGATATTTCCAGTTTCTTTTATATTTCTTTAATTGCCTTATACAGTGCTTTCATTAATAGTTAATTGAAAAGAAAGAGAGCTTAAAGAAAAATTAGTTGAACACCTTACTTTTTAGGTGAGGAAACAGAGCAAGAGAAGCCACGTGGCTGCCCTGGATGATCTTTCTTCTCAGATAAAATATAAACCTCTTAGCCCAACATTCAAGGGGGAGTCTTACTCTCTCCCCTTGACCTTTCCCTCCTTATTTCATATTATGCTCTTTCATGGACTTTACAAATTTACAAATTGGTTTCTTTCCTATTTCCCAAATTCTATTTTTCTACCTTCTGTCCCCATTTACTCCTACCTCATGTCATCTCTTAGGGTCCTTTTCCTCCTTCAAGTCTCAGCTCTGGTGCCATTTCCTCCAAAAAGCCTTCCTGATCTTTCCAATTACCACTGCTTGCTCCCCTCTCAAATTACTTTGTATTGTACTTTTTATTACTTTTCTCAGTTCATCCCTCCAGTATAATGTGAGCTCCTTATGGGCAGGGCTCTCTTCTTTTCTTTATACCCTCAACATCTAACACTATGTCTTCATCATAATTAATGTTTGTTGAAGAAGTGACTTGCCTAAAATCACAATTCTGGTAGTAGAGCAAAGATCTGCATGCAAGTCTCCTGATTTCTTTTCCATCTTTCCATCCATATGATGCTCACTAAAAACAGTGCCTCAGGGAGGTAGTTCATGAAGAAGAAAGAGATGGCTTCCCCAACTGGTACTAAAAAAAGACCTAAAATTCACAATAGTGTAATCATATTCCTTCCTCCTAGACCACTACAGCTTTTTCTCCTTCATTCTACATACTCTGTATTCTGTTTTATTCTGATATCTTTTCTCCTCAGAGGCTGTCCTAAATATCATTTATCTTTAATTTCTCCTAAAATAATTGTTGGAGGAGATATCCGATATAATATAGTTTGCCAGGGCTCCGAACACCACAAGGGTGCACTTGAACATAGAAGTACAACTCATATTAAATATCTGCAATGTCATAGTTCTCTGCAAGGACATAATGGATGAAATAATCATTGAATGTTCCATGAATATATGACCTCCTCCCACCAAGACATATAAAAGATTGCTCCTTGAAAGACACGATCACTCAGGGTATATCATTTTATATACATCATCTTCTTGAAAGAGTGAAAAAGAGCTTGAAATCAGCGTAAGACTGGGGTTGAAGGACCTGGGTCCAATGCAATGTTCTTGGACAAATCACTTCCATCTCTGGGCATTTTTGTTCATTTTTCAAATGGAGTAGTTGGATGAGACAATCTTTAATGTCCCCCTTTGACACTGAATGGCTTTAAGTTTTAGATCTGGCTTTGTACCAATTGAGTTATTAACAGCATCAAATTAAGGAAAAAAAAAAAAAAAACAGAATAGAAGCAGTTACCCATGGTGAAAGTAGACAGGTGACAGAGACAGTTTGTTCTCACAGGTCATTTTGGGAAAAAAAAAAAAAAAACATCAGAATATCAGTGGGTTTTGACAGCACTTTGGAATCCATGCTATGTAAGCACCCAATAAAATCAGAGCTTCTTTTTGTCTTTTGAGCAAGGACAGAAAGGAAGAACTGAACAAAGCTCACAACCTGAGAGGGAAACAGGCAAGCTTTTCATGATGTGACTATTTGGGCACATCCAAATGTTTTGATCAAGAACCATGTTCCTCAGACTTCTTGCTCATTTTTATCTTGTTCCTCTTGATCATTTTTTAGTCCTCATTCAGAAAAACCAATATGTTCCTTTAGCCTTTGCTTGCTTTCTGAAAACTGAAGAAAGAAAATAAAAGCCTTCAACCTGCCAAATAAATGTTGCTTTTCCCATTTAGCAAGTTAATGTCATTATCTTCTAAGAAGAGTTTTTTTCATTCTCATATTCATTGTTTTGTTCAGGAGTTCCTCCCATTCAAAATACCAAGAAAATCACAGAATTTTAGAATTGAAGGGACTTTCTTTGAGGAACATAGCAGTGTCCAGTACATAGTAGGTGCTTAATAACTGCTTGTAACCGAATGAGTGATCCAGTTGTCTGGTCTACGCCATATCCTCCAAAGAATCTCTACTAAAATACATTTGACCAGAGACCCTTCAGGCTTTGAAGACTATCAGTGAGGATGAGCCCATTCTTTGAGGTAGCCCATTCCATTTTTTGGGAGGGGGGGGGAATATAATTATAATCATTAATTTTTTTTTCCTTTTTGACCTTAAACCTAAATTCACTTCTTTTCAAATTCCATTTACTTAGTAGTTCTGCCGTAGGGTCCTAGATTTCAAAATAGATGGATTATAGGAGTCTCTTATCCAACCTCCTCATTTGACATAAAAAGAAACCGAATACTTGGGAGACTGATTTGGCCATGACACAGCTGGGATTCAAATCCAGATCTGGAGCCAAATCCAGCGCTCTTTGCACTATACAATACTGCCCTCTGGGGCCAGACAGAAAAAGTGTAATCTAATTTCTCTTCCAGGCTATGCCTTTTCAAGAACAGTACTGGAAGATAGCTAGCATTTCCTTTCCTTTTGGCCTTTTCCAGGCTACATGAATATACTGGGTTCCTTTAATCAGTTCTCGTAAATATGAATGTGGGGTCTTTCAGTTTCCTGGTTGCTACCATTGGATGATGTCTGACTTGTATCAGAACCAAACATAACATTTCAGATGTAGAGACTAAGTAAGATAATCAATTCCTTGCATCTATAAACTACACATTTCTTAATGAAACCCAAGTATCTTTTTTTCACTATTATTGATTCATATCGCATTTTCAGTTTCCAACTAAACTATTGTTCAGACATATCTTTTTCATCTCTTACCTTCCTAAAATAAATTTTCTGAACATATATATATGGTAGGAGCATTATCCTAACTTCTGCCCCTTTGTAATTTAGGCTAGTTTTTCCATAAAAGGCATTGAGATGTGGTTGACTCAGAGTACTACAGGCTCAGGCTATTGATATCACTTATTCAGGTAATAAGATTATTAATCATGTAAACTAGCATCATATATGGTAAGTGGTAGAGAGGGCACTTAAACAGGCTCTTGACTGACCAATCTTTCCACTTTATCACATTTTTTACTCTTTGAGTCCAGCCAATTAATAGTTTTAAAACTATCTGATAATACTTGAATAAGTATATATATATAAAGAAGCTCCACATGTGCTTTGATGCTTGATTGAACAAAAAGATGGGCAACTCAGGCAAAGGACCTTTGTTCAATTGAATCAACTTGGGGTGTCCAATGCATTGCCTTGTTGAAGAGCCTTCTCCTGCTGTAGCTAACTAAGTAAATCTTTTGTTCAATGACATGAATTTTGTTCCAATATTGAACCAATTACTGGGGGCTCAGCCCAGAACACCAAGGATAAAATTTTTCTAATAATGATAATAATAATGATGATTAAAATTAACAAGCATTCATATAGTACTTTATGGTTTTCAAAACCATTTTATTTATTTGAGCCTCACAACAACTTCGCAAGATAGGTGTTATTATCCCCAGGTTACAGATAAGTTGAGACACAAAAAAGTTAATTGACTTGCCCAAGGTTACACAACTAGTATCAGAGAAATGAATAAGCTCAGTTTTTTTTTAACTCCAAGTTCTGAGCTTTTTCCACAATCTATTGTTTTAGCTGATTTTTTTGTGATCCTGACTGTGTTGCTTAGAGGCAGTTTTTCCTATTAGCTTTGTGTTATTAGTAAATTTGATGAGTATTTCCTCTTTAAGGCAGCAAGGTGATATCAGGAAGACCAGAGTTCAAATCCAGCCTTAAGACACTTACTAATCATATGACTAGCTAGTCATTTAACTCTATTTACCTCAGTTAATTCATGTATAAAATGATCTGGAAAAGGAAATGTCAAATCCAGTATATTTGGCAAATGACAATAACAACAGTAATAACAGAAGACCAAAGAGGATCATGAAGACTTGGACAGGACTGAAAGGAATGAATAACAGAAACAATGTGCCTCCTTTCCCCTGATTCATGTCCCTAGTAAAAAATGTTAAGAGCAATATGGAGATGAGTGAAACTCTCGAATAGAGGCTTCCTTTGAAGTTGTCAATAATTACTCAGAAGATTATTGATACGGAGTTTGAAGATACATTACAGATCATTCCATCCAATCCCTCCTTTTACAGATAAGGAAACTGAGGCACAGAAAGCTTCAGTACTTCTCTTGACATCATATATGATAAATGGTAGAGAAGGTACTTAAATAGGCTCTCGACTCAGTATTCTTTCTACTTTACCCACTTCTTACTCTTTGAATACAGCCAATTCATAGTTTCAAAACCATCTAATAATTATGTAGTGTACATCTCTATCTTTTCTACAAGAACAAGTCTAAGAGGATTTATCAAATGCTTCACTAAACCCTAGGTAGACTGTATTTTTAGCTTTCATCAGGGATACTCTTAATAAGGGAAATTAGATTAGTCTGTCATGACCTGTTTTTGATGAAACCAGGCTTGCTCTTTGTTATTACTGTTCTTTTTTTCTCTAGTTGCTCAGGAACAATTTCTTTAATAATATGTGCCAGAAATTGAAATTAAATTTACTGGTTTGCATGATTTGCATATTCAATTATCTCTTTTGAAAATTAGGGCAACATTTGCCTTTTTCCAGGCTTGTTGAACTTCTTTTCTCCATAACCTTTTAAATAACACTGTCAGGGGTTCAATAATCACATTGCAAGCTCTTTCAAATACAATACAATACTTAAGGACAGTGGTCACCCTATTTCAGGCCTCCATCACATCTTATTATGACCACTGCCACAGACTGCTAATTGAGCTTCTTGTTAGCTCTCCTCATTTTAACCTATCTGCCATACTACTGTCATAGTGATTTTCTTAAAGCTCCCACCAGCTACTAGTTCCTTCTTTTGAGCCCCTAAATTATCTTACCTATAAATATGCACATGTTGTCCCTCCCAGCTAGATTAGAAACTCCTTGAAATTTTGATTTTTGTTTTTGTATTTCTAGTACTTAACATACTGCTTGGTGTAGGGGTGCTGAATACATATTTGTTGATTTATTGAGAACTGAAAGATCAAAACTGGGGTGGGGGATGGGGAATCCCTACCCTTAGCTAGTTTATATCCTATTGGAAGGAAAAAAAAGATTACCATTTCATTAAGTTATTTAGAAACTCCCAGGTCATTCTATTTTTTCAAGGAAATCAGAACTTGGCTTCTAGTGGCCTTTTGACCTTTACCTTTGCCAAATATGTGGGTGTCCCTTCAAAATCCTTGCCTCCCGGTTCATCAATTATCCATCTTCTAATTCTGTGATGTTCACCTTCATTCTATTTCAACTGGCTACTTATGGATATTCAAACCCTTGCTCTTTCTATCAGCCATAACTATTCACTTCACATCATCTCAACTCTGAAATTCCTCTTAGACCATTATCTCATGCATTCTGGAGTTTAGCCAACTGAACCACTCACTATACCCTGTGTGTAACATTCCATATTCTATTTCTATTTCTCATAGGCTCTCCTCTATGTTTCTAATAGTGTCCCCACTCATCTCTGTGTCTTAAAATGCTCAGCTGAAGGGTGACTTCTTACCTGAGGTTTTTTTCTGATCCCCTTAGTGGTTAATATTCTCCCTGTTCATAAAATTGTTTTCTATTTATTTTGTAGTTTACTCACTAATAAAACACAAATGCGTTACAAATAGAAACTCTTGAGAGTTTCTGTTCTCAAAGAGTTCACATTCTATTTGTGGGAGACAATAGATGCATAAAAGTTCAGCTACATGGAAAATGACAAGCCCCAAAGAACTTTAGAGTTCCATGGCATGGTAGATAGCAGTTTTCAAAATTCTGGAGGGCACGACAGCAGAGTAAATGATAAGGATTAATGGTCCTTAGAACCACAAGAGCAAGTGGTAATTCTTAGTGTTGCTCCCTTTTAGTGAAAGAATCGTGTTGATGATTAACAAACATTCTTAATGGAGATATTGTATTTCCTCTGTCATTTTCTTGTTTGGGTACATCTGATTATGTTTTATTTCTACACCCCAGGGAATGTTGTTTCTCCACAAAAGCCCATTGAACTCCCATGGCAACCTGAAACCTTCCAACTGCTTAGTTGATAGTCGAATGCAGGTGAAACTATCTGGATTTGGCCTTTGGGAACTGAAGCATGGAAGAAAGTCTAGATCAAAGAATGAAAAAAATACTGAGTACTCGGGTAATTCACAGAATTTGGGCATCCTGTGGATTCAGAGTGGTAGTAGGATGTTGCTGTTTTCTCCCATCTCTGCCTTCTACAAGACAGTGTATATGTGTGCCCTCTCCTATTTGTTTGACTTAAGTTGGCTGCCATAATATGATTGATATCACCAGGATAAGAAAATGGCCTTCTCTAAGTGCAAATGTTTTATGTTTTTTTTTTATGGAAGATTGAAGTTCTATGATCACCATTTGTTTTCTAGATGTGATTTCTAGATGCTTCATTAATCAGTCAAGAATTTTACTAGGAATTAAAATGCTTGTTTCTTAATTGATTAATAATGATAGTGCTCCAGGACTAGAGACCAGATTTTTTTTCTCTCATTCAGTCCTGAAAATAACTTATGGACACTGTATTAACCCCCCTCCCTAAAGCTCAGATCAATTCTTCTATAAACAAATTATTCTAATGGGGTTGGGGTGGAAATGTGTGAATGACAAATGGAGCTGAAGATGAAATGATCCTGTGTGGCTTTGGGAGAATTGTTCAGAATGCTTGGGAGTTATGGGAGATATCATGGGATAGACAGTATGAACAATTAATTGCTTCCCTTAATGTATTTTAAATTGTAGCATGGAGTTATTTTTCTTTCTTGCCAGATTGTTTTTTTCCCTATCATATTTTCCTCAAGAAAAGATCGCTGTAGAATCTCCTGAGTAAGTGTAGGTCAGTCATTCCATAATGATTTCCTTTTTGGCTTACAGAACTCTACTGGACGGCCCCAGAGCTGTTACGACTGGAAGAGCCTTCAGCTCATGGCACCCAGAAAGGAGATGTTTATAGTTTTGCTATCTTAATGAGGGAACTTATTTATAACAATCAATGTGGGCCCTTTGAAGACCTGAACAAGGAGGCTGAAGGTAAAGCTTGCCTGATTTTTGATTTTTCTTTCTCCCATTTCTGGACATCTGGGCTCTTGTTTTATTGCTCTGTCTCTTGAAATACTTAACTAGGAAATCAAAAGTGTAGGAACATGCTGTTCACAATAAGTAGAGAGGAAGAAGTGAATCGAATTTATACAACCATTAGCTCCTAAAGTATAACAGTTTAATGCAATCAACAGAATGGAAGTAGGGAATAGATGTTTTCTCTTATTACTCCTATGCTACTGTAAGCCTCCAACACAATATTTTGCATAAAATAGAAACTTAAAATTTTTATTGAATTTAATATCCTCTTCTTCTTTCCTTTTCTTTTCTTTAATCAATTAACAAGTAATTATAAAGTGCTAGGTACTGTACATAGCAGCAGGATGTACTAAGTAAAGGGGACTCTACTAAGTGCTAGGGATCAAAGGCAAAGAATCAAACAATCCCTACTGGCATGAAGTATACCTTTATAATGGAAGAAACAATAGGTACACACACATATCATAAATATAAAGTTAATAAATAGACACACATAGAGGAAGTTTGGGAGTTTGGGAGGGATGACACTATCATTTAAGGGAATCAGGAAAGACTTCATGTACAAGATAGAGTCTAAGATTCATCTTAAGGAAAAAGAGTATATTAAATTCTTTCACAAAATGATATAAATACAACTACAAACAATTGTTTATAAAAATAAAGGCAGAACTTAATAATTGAAGAAAATATCAATTGTCCATGAATCAGATCAGCCAATATAATAAAATGACAATATTTGATTTATTTTATTCAATGCCTCACTAATTAAACTATCAAAGTATTACTTTACAAAACTAGAGGAAAAATAATAACAAAATTCATATAGAAGAAAAAAGATCAAGAATCTCAAGTGAAATAATGAAAAGTAATGGGAATAAAAGGAGTCTAACAGTATCATATCTCAAAATATACTACAAAGGAGTTACCGTTAAAACAATTTGGTATTAACAAAAAGATTGATCAGTGGAAAAAAATAGGTTTATTACACAAAGCAAATGTGTCTAATAGTCTAGTATTCAATAAACATAAACCATACCCCCAGGTATTATGATAACAACTCACTATTAAAAAGCTAATATTTGTGTAACACTTTAAGGTTTGCAAAGTGCTTTACATATGTTTTCTCACTGGGTACTCACAATAACCCTTGGATATAGGGCTATTATTATCTTTATTTTGCAGATAAGGAATGAAGGCCTTCATCTAGGTGGTAACTTCTTTAGAAAAGGGAAGGAATACTGTAGTATCAGGGTAGCCCAGTAAGTAAAGTAGATAGAGAGACTTGAGTTCAAATCCTGCTTCAGACATTCCCTTCTCTAATGAAACTGCCATCTAAGTGAAAGTCCTCATTCCTTTATGCCTAGGATATCACAGCAGTCTTTTGGTTGGTCTCCTTGTTTCAAGTGTTTTCCCAATTCAGTCTATGGACCTCCAAGCTGCCAAAGTAGTCTTCCTAAAACTTAGGTTTGACTATGTCATCTCCTGAGTTCATAAACTCTAATGGCTTCCAGTTACCTCTAGGAGAAAATACAAAATCTTCTCTTTAATCTTTCCAGTTTTATTAAATTTTCCTCTGCTTCATGTACTCTGTGATCCATCCCCTTAATGTTCCTCATTTAAGACGCTCTACTTCTTCTCTGTGCCTTTTCACTAGCTGTACCCCCATATGAATGTTCTCCTTCCTGTCTCTGCCTTCTGGTTTCCCTGGATTCCTTTAAGTCTCAGCTAAAATGCCACCACTTCTAAGAATCCTTTCCCCATTTTTCTCCATTGTCCTGCTTTCCCTCTAACAATACCTCCAATGTACCATTTCTGTATCTTACACATACATAGTGGTTTGTATGCTGTTTCTCCTTAGATATGAGCTCTTTGAGTAAAGAATATTCTTGTTTTTATTTGTATCTTGGAACGTAACAGATGCTTAATAAATGCTTGTTAACTTTGTACAATCAGATCCTTGATTTAGGATGAAAATCAATACTAATTAGTAGAAAGAAACCAACTTAAAAGAAGATGAGGCACACAATTGAACATACTCTATAAATAAGCTATCTCTCCAAATGGGGAATGGATTATTCCTCAGTGTAGAATGCTACACACACACATACATACATATATATATATATATATATATATATATATATATATTTTTTTTTTTTTTTTTTTTTTGATATGGCCAATGTGGGAATTTGTTTCATTTGACTATGAATTTTCTTAAAATGGGTTCCTTTTCACAATATGAGAAGGGAAGAAAGAGAAAATAAATTTTTGTTATTTTTTTTAAAAGAGAAACATTTTATAAATCTGAGATCTGAAAGTATAGGAATCCCAAATATAGGTAATTTACATAGATAAATATTATGGAAACAAATATAAAAATGACCAAAAATGAACCTACTTTGAAAGTGGAAGTACAAATCCTCTGACAGCAGTTAAAGTATCATTGGTATTCTATAAGCCTGAAATCTGAAATAAGCTTTGTCATATTTTCATTTCCTAAGAAAGTTTAACATATAAATCAATTGCCACAATAAAGAAAATAAAACTCTAGACATTGCTTCACTCAGCCAATATTTGATTTCCCTTTAAAGAGAAGGAATATGGCAGCTATGTAGAAGAAAATGTCACATCATAAATTTGCTTGGGATCATGGTGGAACATTATACATGTCATCATATCATAAAACAGTTACAAGAAAACATTGGTAGTGTGAATAAATTTGTTGAAACTTTGGAAAAGATCCAACTACTTTATATCATCCTTAGGACTTTTAAGGATGAAAGTAAGACTAGAGTAATGAATAAATTAGATGTATAGATTACATAGGGGTGGGAGGATTTATGTGGAGGCAAGGCAGGACAGATGAATTCCTATTGCTGCCTGATGATAAAGGGAGGGATGAAATATTTGAGGTACTCAGCCTTCAATTTGTAACAAATCTGATGATTAATGTCATTCAAATAACAAATCATTTAAAATAAGGTAGTAAAACTCCCAAGATTTATAATTATCCACACCCAACTGAATTGCAGAAATCATCAATAGAATCAAAGACTCAACTGCTGCTGTTCCCCTGAGACCAAAGCTGTCAAAGGAAAAGTGTAGTGAGAAAGTTGTAGTCATGTTGAGGAATTGTTGGGATGAGTCTCCAGAGAAAAGACCAACATTCTCCCATGTCAAGAGAATCTTAAGAGAAGCCAACCCAGAAGGGTGAGTCCAATTCTAACTTTTTGTTTGGTATTTTACAGAGCTATTCTAAAAACTAAATATCAGTAGAGATTTAGATAAAAGGATTCATACGGAATGATTGTTGTCTATTACCTTAGAATAGCAACAATTAATTTAGAACATCCAAGTTCTAAGATTCCTTAGCTGGAAGATAATTGCTCCAACTTTATGCTTTATCTTACTCACTTAGATAATAGCCATAGGCAGGCAAGGAGCTAGTGGAAAGAGTACTGACCTGGAAACTAGGTGATCTGAGTTCTAAATTTGGACTCTTCCACTAGCTTTTCTGTTATCTTAGATAAGTTTGTCCTAGTCTCCTTTTTTATAAAAATGGTCTTTCTTGTCCCTTTAAGCTCCACAACTCTGAGTAGAACCAGGAAAACAAGTTAAATCAACAAGCAGTAATACAGTGCCTATTATGTGCCCAGAAATGTGCAAGGGAATGCAAATACAGTCAGAAAAAAAATGTCCAAAAAACATCATAAAGACTAGCAACTTTGAAAGAGTTAAGTAGTCTGATTAACACAATGAAGAATGACAATTCTAGAGTACTGAAAATAAAGCATACCACCCACTTCTCAATGGAGAGATCAGAATTTTCTTACAATGTGTTCCTTTTCACAAAATGAGAAGGGAAGAAAGAGAAAATAGATTTTTGTTATTTTTTAAAAAGAGAAACAATTTATAAATCTGAGATTTGAAAGTATAGGAATCCCAAATATAGGTTATCTACATAGATACGTATTATGGAAACAAATATAAAAATGACCAAAAATGAACCTACTTTGAAAGTAGAAGTACAAATCCTCTGACAGTAGTTAAAGTATCAATGGTATTCTATAAACCTGAGATCTGAAATATAGGAAACCCAAATATAGAGAGTCTGCATAGATAAGTATTACGGAAACAAATAGATGAGGCCCTCTACAAATGACCAGAAATGAACCTACTCTCAAAGTGGAAGTACAAATTCTCTGACAGCAGTTAAAGTCTCATTGATATTCTATAAACCTGAGATCTGAAAGTATAGGAACCCTAAATATAGGTAGTTTGCATAGGTAAGTACTATGGAAACAAATAGATGAGGTCCTATAAAAATGATCAGAAATGAAGCTACTTTCAAAGTGGAAGTACAAATTCTCTGACAGCAGTTAAAGTCTCATTGGTAAATTCTTTGGTTGGGAGAGCCGACAAAAAGAAGCTGGACAAATAGGATGATAGAGATGGAAGGCATCATAGAGATAAAAAGTAATTTCATGATTGCAGAAGTTGAATCCTATACCTTCTGATATTCTGTAGCATTGTACTTACCACATTTGGAAAACCCCAAAGGGAAAATTGATTTCTTAGATTGTGTTAATGCTATCTTGATTTCCCTGGGATCACTGACTTCTTTGCAAAGGTCTTACCATTTGAATCCTTTCAAAGCCATGTGAGCATCCTGGATAGCATGGTGAACAAGCTAGAAAAATATGCCAATCATCTGGAAGAGGTGGTGGAGGAGAGGACCACACAGCTTCTGTCAGAGAAGAAAAAGATCGACAAGCTTCTATCTACCATGTTGCCCAGGTAGTTATGAGCTCAGCTTGTACAGAATTGTGCCCTTCCCAATTATCAATATTTTCATTTAAGTGGAATAGAATAGACTTCATGAAATAGAAAATGTTAATTGTACCCCTCCATGTAGGGAAGCCAAGGACATTAGGTATAGGATAGAAATAAAAGAGGAATATGGGAAAAGAATCCTTGGTCTAAAACTTGGGTGTTTGTATCTTACAGTTTTTTTGAAGGGAAATAATTCTAACTTTAAAATCCCATATAAATGTACATTGTTATTATTATCATCTTAGGTCCTCTCCAGTACTTGATCCATGATTTTATGAGTTACTTGTCCTGTGATGTAGATTTATTTTTTCTATATTAGTAACCCCATAGCATGACTTCTGCCACTAGATGGTAGTCTAGCTTCATAAGTCTAGTCATTAGTCCCTCCATACACAGAAATGTGTATTCATTGTTCTGGGCTCTCTGCAGCATATACCCTGGACTGGAAGTTCTAATCTAGACCTTCTTTCTTTTGTTTATTTATCAAATATGAACTTGCTATGTTAGCAGTTGACAAAGATGTCTCCTTTTGTGTGTTTTCATTTAAAATCTCTTTCCCTGTTGCCCTAACAAAAGAACCTGGGAATATAGATTTATGTGTGATTGATCAAAACAAAAATATTGATTTGTCTTCCTGTATGTGACTAGATTGTCACATTATCTTCCATTACTGGAAAATGAGCCTTTGCTTTCAAAAGGGATGCAACCAGCAGGAGAAAGTCTACAGAGAAAGCTTTTCTGTAAATACTTTGCTTCTCTTTAATGGTCTTTTGTTAAAAGTCCCATTTTCAAACGTCCATGGTGAGAGAGGATGACTTATGGATAGACTTCCTCTATAATTACTAACTAGACAAAAAAATCCATTATACAAGAGATGTATGTGTATAAAGTATCACAGAGGTTAAAAAGCAGCGTGGATATATTGTAAAGCAGATAAAGAAAAGATCATTTCTATGACAAAATCTCCCCATCCCCCATACCATCCCCACCCCAACTCCCATTTCAGCTTCATAGGGGAGCAGCTCATAGCGGGGAGATCTGTGGAGCCAGAACACTTTGATTCTGTGACCATCTTTTTCTCTGACATCGTTGGATTTACAAAGCTGTGTTCTCTCAGCACTCCCCTGCAAGTCGTGGGTCTTCTCAATGACCTATACAGTTTATTTGACAATATCATTAAAACATATGATGTCTACAAGGTGAGTTACCCCAGTCATAAATTGAAAGGAAATATTTGCTATTTTTTGGTATAGTATGAATGGGAGCCTGAAGCCACTGGCAGACCGCAGTTAGGGTGAGCTCTCCATCTCCGGGTCAGAGACATTTCTTGTCAGACTCCTTATTTGACCTTTTTAATTTCTTAATAAGAAGATTAATAAGAGAAGTTTATGCTTGTCAAGTCATATCAGTTGAGTCCTGACTTTTCTTTTCTTTTTTTTTGTTTAAAGAAAGAAACTGTTTCTGAAAGAGATTTAACATTGTATTAGCCAAGATCTTTTTTTATCTTTAGGCTAATCACACCCCTCTCCAGTCTAGAGATGACACAGATTATTTTATTTTTAAAGACCAGACTTAGATCTTGTGGTATGGTTTGCATGCTTATGGGAGTGATAATTAACTTTTCTAAGTAAGAAAAAATGATAATATGAGGTGTAATCTGAATTTTTAATTAATTATTCATGTGATGTTTCTGAAGGAATCTATGATTAATGTCCAGGTACAATGAAAGTTCATTTCATGAGGGATAAAAAGAAGAAATGAGGGCAGAAACACACATAAACACACACACACACACACACACACACACACACACACACACACCCTTGGCAGGAGAAAGAATGACTAAATGACAAAAAATGTTGAATGGTGAGAGTAGACAGGTTTATACTTTGTTGAAGTAAGGAAAGAACATGCATTTATTAAGTAGCTACCATGGGTCAGGCACTGTGCTAAACATTTTACAAATAACTCATTTGTTCCTCACAACAATTCTTTGAATTAAGTACTGATACTTTGTATTTCCTGATTTTATAGAACAGGATAAATATTTGGGATCTTAGTCTAAGTATGTATGTGGAATGGGGCTAGGGGAACCACATGCTATTTCCATAATAAGAAAGGACTTAGAAGTGAAGTTCAGACATGGTAAATAATATCCTGGAGTAGTATACCATAGTAGTGGCTATTTATATCTAAAAAACTGAGAGAAACTTTTCTCAAACATAGAGGGTATTGAGTTAAATTTGCAAAAAATAAAGAATCATGCCCCAATTGATAAAGGATCAAAAGGTATGATCTGTGCCCAAAGGGCTGCAAATTCATGCATATTTTTCGATCTAACATCATTATTAAATGTGAATACCAAAAGAGATAATAAAAACAGAAAAAAAAGGGAAATTACCTATATGTACAAAAAATATTCATAGTAGGTCTTTTCTCAGGAAAAAAAATATTAGAAATGGAGAGGATTCCCATCAATTGGGGAATGGCTCAACAAACTGTGGTATGTATCTGTGATGGAATATTATTGTTCTCTGGTAAATAATGAGCAAGATGTTCTCAGGAAAAAAAACAAAACAAACAATCCTGCAAAGTTCTCCATGAACAAAGTAAAATATACTGTATACAAAATAATAGCAATGTTCTGGGATGATCAGCTGTAAATGACTTTGTTATTCTCAGTAGTACAATCATCTGCAACTACTCTGAAGGACTTATGATGAAAAATCCTATCCACATCCAAAGAAGGAACTGATTTGATCTGAATATATATGAAGCATTCTCTATTTCTCTATCTCTTTCTTTCTTTTTAACTTAATTTTTCTTGAGGGTTTTTATTTTCATCAGAGTGGGAGATGTATGTTTTCTTTCACAACTTGACTTTTGTTTAATACAACTTCACACGTGGTTTCTTAATTGTGGATGGTGATAAAGAAGAGAACCTGGAACTCAAAATCTTAAACAAATGTAAAAAAAGTTTTGAATGTAACTAGGGAAAAAAATTAAATATATTAAAAAAAATTTAGCTAGGGAAAGAGAAAAGGAGAAAGGAGAGGGAAAGGAAAGGGAGAGGGAGAGGGAAGGGGAAAGGGAGAGAGAGAAAAAGAAAGAGAGGAGAGAAAGGGAAAGAGAAGGAGGGAGAGAGGGATACTGAAAGGTTGGTTGCTACTGATTTTTAAGCTATTCCAACATACTTACAGTTCTTGCTTTATGTAAATTTACATTATACAAATCCAACTTTATGTAAAGAATTTTGAAAACAGTAACAGAAACATATATAAAGAAAGTTTAGAAGAGTCTGGAAACTGTACCTATAGTTTTTCCCAAATTCCATGAATTTGAAAAAAAGTGAAAATTTTGAAGCACTGAGTAACAAGATTGTAAAATTAGCACAAGAATTGGAACTATAAGTGGATGAAAATTTGTGGAATAGTGGATGGAGTCCCATGGAGAAGAACTGTTTAATGAGCATCTGATTCGGCTGTTAGCTGCAAAGATTACAGAAGAAAGGAAAGCTGTGGGAATCCAAGGTAAAACTAAAAAGGTTCACAATGAAATTGTTGGCAGAAGTATTTTGTCATCTGAGTGGAATTTTTTCTTGTATTGAAAAACTGGATTCAAATACTTCAAAATTTAAAAGTTCATAGAGTAGTTGAGGATAATTTGGCTTGCTCTCATCAGATATGCAAGGAAGAGAGCCATTATACAAACCATCTCTTGATAACTTCATAAAAAAAGGTCACATGGCCAACCACCAGTGACAAGGTATATTGAGTGAGGAAGGGGTAATATTCTTCACATCTATGTTAAGTTTGCTGTCCGGTACTGTGCATACTTCATCATAAACTTTACCTTTCAATTCATAATTCTGTTTATTATCATGGTACAATATTTACCAGATCTACATCTCTGTATATTTTATGACTTGTATAAAGGTATTTTGTGTATGCTTTTGTTATTATAAGCTAAGTGGACAAAGTAAGTAGGGGTAAGTTTACATTACATAAAAATTGCTTTGTCTAGATGTCTTCAGAATGGTTCATTTACATAAAGAGAGGATTGTGTGTATTTCTGATAGCAGAAGTGTTTGAGCTGGAAAGAGATAGAAGTAATGAGTAAGATAGTACCTTTTTGTGTTGAAGCAGTATAATTTCAGAACTCTGGTGTTTGGGGATGACTTTCCATCCCTGTCTTTGTGTGCTTCCCTTGTGTTGTGTGGATCACTAGGAAAATACTGTGTGCTAGACCACACAGAAGATTGCCTGAAGTGTTGGACATCAAGACTAGGGAAAGATAGTGATAGTGGTCAGTAACTGCTGCATTAATGACTACAAATTCTGAGCCCTAATCTATTTTTTTGAGCAGGCCTACTTTGAACACTAGGTGAAGAACCCTGACACAGATTAGCGATCCTATCAGAACAGTATTCTGTTTGTAGGAGGATATAAAATATTGCTGACTTTTATTGTAGTGACTCAAAGCTTAAGGATGTATCCCCTTTAATATTCTTAACCATTAATTCTGTTATCTATGTAAATGAAAATAAACAAAGACAGTGTTCTTCCCTCAGATCATTTTTATTCAGCTTCAAAAAGAGTGTGATTTTTAATTTATTGGACTTATCTTCCTAATCATATTTTGTTTGGAATGATATTAAAATCAGTTTGCATTCCCAGAAGTATATATCAATTGATGTTAGACATGGCCTATTAACTGACTGGCTTTTGCACACCAGATTAAGTGATTTTCTCCCTTGTACGTCTGAACTTCACATTCAATCTGTCTTACCTCCCTTCCTATTCCAAATCCTCCTTTCCATTAAAGCTCATCCTTTTATACTAAGGCTTTAATTGGGTTATTGCAAATTCCTCTGGGAGGGATCACATTTTAAGTTGTTACTAGTCAAGAAATGTATGTATGAATAAAAACCAGAAAGCAAATTTCTATAAGGAAAATTCAATTCATTCCTGCTCCATTGGAACTGATTTGGTTCATCTCATCTCACTGATTTGGCCTGAAGATGTCCAGGTCCATCAGAATTGATCATCATATAGTATTGTTGTTGAAGTATATAATGATCTCCTGGCCCTGCTCGTTTCATTCAGCATCAGTTCGTTTAAGTCTCTCCAGGCCTTTCTGAAATCATCCTGTCTAACTCTATTTCGTGGCACTTCTCTGTATCCATTCTATATCTCAACCAAACGGCTCAGTATTTCCTGACACTATCCATGTATTGTGTCCTCCATCTCTTGAGTTTCCACCCTTGTCATCAGTCACTGACATTCTTTCCATCACTAAAAACCTAGCTCATTTCCTTCATAAAATCTTTCTTAATCTTCCCAGTTCAAAATGATCTTTTATTCCTTAAGTCTCTTGGATTCCATTTGACTTCTCTTACTCACTCATTTAATAACAATTATTTCTATGTATGTATGTGTGTATGTATGTATATGTGCTTGTATTCTACACTCATTTTATTCCCAGAATTCAAAACAGTGCCTTCAAAGTTAATAGGTACTTGAATATGTCTTTTGAATTGAAAAAAAAAATTGATATAGGTAAAATGAAAGGTAGTGAGATGACTAAAGATATGAATGTCCAGGAAAAGTTTCATGGCAGATCTAATTTATAAAGAGAGTGTAGAGGAAGTATAAGAGTTAGATAAGCAGGGAGGACACAGACTGGCTTTATGATCTTGAGCAAATGACTTCTCTGGTTGAGAATTTAGGTTGCTTATATATAAGATAAATAGGTTAGATTAGATGATATCTAAAATCTCTTCTTGCTTAATTATTCCAGGAAAAAGGAAGAAATTTTTTTGGCAGTGGTGGGGAGCATCATTCAATTTCTAATTTTCTGCTTGTGGGGGTGGGATCATGTTGTTAAAATTTTAAAATCCTATTTTCAGGTTGAAACCATTGGTGACGCCTATATGGTGGCAAGTGGTCTCCCCCTTCGCAATGGAATCCGACATGTGGAGGAAATTGCTACGATGTCATTGTGCTTCCTCAATGCTATGGTCAATTTTAAGATTGGACATATGCCAGAGGAAAAACTGAAGCTTCGGATTGGCCTGCATACAGGTAGGTATGCATATATATATATATAATCACAGAATACTGCAGCTTTTACAATGCCACTTTATTTCTACCATTCCCCACTTTTAGAATTAATTCAGTGACATCACTCACAGCTATCAGTTTGCCTTAAAAAAACTTTCACATAGAGCAAGTATATAGAATCATAGGATTTAAAACAAGAAGATACTTTAAAGATCATGTAGTCAAATCTTTTTGTTTTACTGATGGGAAAATTGAGAGTCTGGAGAACTGAAGTCATTTATTTATGGTCAAACATCTAATTAATGGTACCACTTGAAAATATCCAGAGATGAACAGCTTATTATCTTGGCAGTTTATTTTACTTTTATAAAGCTCCAATTATGAGAAAAATTTTCCTTAAGCTGATCAAAAATCTGATTCTATGCAACTTCCACCCACTGATCCTAGTTTTGCCTTCTGGGGTCAGCCAAAAAATAATTAATCATCCTCAGTGTCATCATTACCATCAACATTACCATCCTCCTTCTCATTCTCCTCCAATGGACCTATGATCTCATCTATGTGGTTATTCCCTCCAACAATGCAACCCATAACACATTCGTGCCTACCTATCCTGTGTGACTTTTGTCTGAATCCTTCATTAAGTTTGCCACAGCAGGTCCATCCAATAAGATGAGACTTTTTCACTTGACATTGAGCACAAAGGCTCTCCATGCATTTATCCCTTGCTGTCACTGTGAGATCAGCTTTTTTCATTCATTCATTGACATCCTTTAGTCTGCTTCTCCTTCATAAGTTCTTATTTGTGATATTGTATAACCTGGTCATACCCAGCATGTACTTCCTCATTGCCCTTTGGGTGATCCACAATTTCAGTTTTTTGTATGCTATATGATTCTATGGCTTTCAGTCTAATATCACCAAGAGAATATTGAAATTAAAAAGATGAGTTCTATTTTAAGGAGAAGCATGGGATCTTTCAAAGGCCTTAGCAATATCCCTTTCTGATTCTACTTTACTTTTTGATCTCTAACACATTGTCCATTTCTAGTGACTTTTAGATCACCACCATCTTTTTGGTTACTCATGTTCACAAACTTGGAGTCATTCTTGACTTTTCTCTCTCCTGTCCATCATGTCTAATCAATTGCTAATTATTGTTGATTCAACTTCTATAATATCTTTCACAACTGTCCATTTTCTCAACTCACACGGCCAAAACAGTAGCACAAGACTTTACCATGTTTAACTACAATAGCCTAATTGGTCTCCTTGCCTCTCACTTTTTACCATGTAGTCTTTATATAATTGCTAAATTGATATTCTTAAACCACAGGTCTAGGCATATTACATTGTTACTTAAGAAACTTATGTAGTCCTCAATTGTCTTCAGGATAAAATACAGACTCTTTTGACATTCCAAGCCTTTCACAATTTGATTCTAGCTTCCAATTCTAGACTGATTTCCCATAATCCTATCTCCTATTTTCTAAAAAAAACTAACATAACATTTCCTATACATGACCTTGTTTCCCCCATGTTGTTTTTCTTTCTTACTCTCTAGTAATCCCTAATGCCATCCAGAATTCAGCCCAGATGCTATCTTTTCCATGACATTCCCTAAAATTTTTAGCATTACTTTAGCTACAAGGGTATTTTTGATATTTATTTCATATATTTTGCATTTATCTAATGTACTTGACTAACAATTTTCTTCATTCAAACCCCTGCACTTAGAAGATAGGTATTTTGATAAATACATTGATGTCCCTTTGAAAGCACAGAATTTCCAGTCTATCAACCTCATCACCTCTCATAACCTTCATGTAGATTTCTCCTCAGGTGTCCTCAGGGCTTATCATAATTAGTTGTCAGTATTACTTGAAATTGTGTTGTTTCTGGAATTTTGAACTTTGAAATTCTCTTCTCTGCTTAGAATTCTCTGCTTTTCCATTTTTACCTTTTTTCTTATTTCTCTTACATCTATATCTTACCCTCTTTGTTAGCTCTAGTTCTTCCATTCCTCTCTATTTTCCCAATATGTGATCTCTGAACTACTTTGCTCCCTTGCCAGTCTTGACCACTTTTGTGATATTAGCCAACTCACTGAATTTCTTGCCTGTATCTTAAATGGTGCTAATCTGCAATCATCCATCTTCCCTGCTCTTTCTTCTGAAGAAAGTCACATAACTGAACTAATTGCATCACAGTATTTCGAGGCTGCAAGAACCTAAGGGGTAATCTAATTAAACATCTGTCTGTATAAAAGTCCCTTTTACAGCATGTCTTAGAAGTGATTGTCCAAACTTAAAAGAGCTTCACTGGAAAATGATCATACCACCACTATTACCGCTACCACCACCATCACCACCACCACCTGAAGTAACCTATTCAATTTTTAAATAGTTCTTGTTATGAAAAAGTGAGTTTGTTTTTCCTTTTTTTATAAGATCAAATCAACTTCTTTGCAATTTCTATCCCATTGCTCCTAATTTTCCCCCGAAGACAAGCAGAAAAAAAATCTAAAAAAAATTTTCATAACAACACATCAAATACTTAAAGGCAGCTCTCATGTTTTCTCTCTGCTAAATTCTGTCTTGTTCAAGCTAAATATACTGATTTCTTTTTGATTTTCATGCAGCATGATCTTGAGACCTTTTGCTGAATTGGATGATGATACTTGATAAGTATTATCCTTCAAATGTAATATTTATGATTGAACTCAATATTCTTGTTCTTAAATGACCAGAGGAGAGTGCAACAGAACTGTCTTTCTTAGCCTCCCTTTCCTTCACGGTGCTTCTCAGTTCTGTGCTTTTTTTTTTTTTTTTTTTTTTTTTTTTGTGGGCGGGGGTGGTGGTGGTGGTGGTGGTGGTGGTATCATATTTTAAAAAAAAATGACCTGCTATCTAAATGAACCTTTTTTAAATTGTTATTTTCAACTTGTGAAGGATTTTATAGAGGTCCCCAATGAATTTCCTTCTACTCAATTTGGTTCAATGCTCTAATCTGTCCAGTTTTTCTTGAATTCAGAATCTGCCATCCATTATGTTAGCTATCCATTCAAATTTTCTAATATCTACAAAATCAATAAGTATCTCATCTCTGCTTTTATTCAAGTCATTAATAAAAATGTTAAATAGTACAGATCCTCATATAATACATGGAAACTCACTTTCTAAATTAATATTAAACATTAAACCACTAATGAATAATCTTTGGGTCTAGATAGTTTCAAAGCTATTGAATTGTTCTTTTGTGTGTTATAAATCTATCTTCCACAAAAATAATTTAATCACCAGATGGTGCTATGAGGCATTAAACTAGGTCTGTTCACCAAACAGAGCAGGCAAAGGGAAGTACTACACTCACCCTGCTATTAAACCAACAAAAAGGAATTGGTGCTCTATTCCAAATCATAGGAAACTCAGGGGAAATCTCCATCACTTTGTAGGCAGTTTGCTCCTTTCATTAACGTCAGGGTCATGGTTGGTGTGGAGTTATACAATCAGAATGGCTCTATATCTTAAATCCAGTGGGAAACTACCTTTTCATTGAATCTTATATTTGTTCCTAAGCCCAGTGATACCATTCCTTAGTGGTGTAGACCACAAATACAAAACTCAAAAAGAAATGGATCCTTACAAACTGGATAATGACTTAGGAAAGTCTATATGTATAGGATATTGCATTTTTATTTTGTTAAACTTTTTCCAATTATATGTTTTTGGCCACACTGGGAAATTCTGCTGCTCAATATAATTTTGTAGATTTTGACAACAGTGTAGGCAGATCTGTAGTAGTTTGTTTCTTTTTACTTATAGGCATAGAATCAAGAACTAGGGAAGAAAATCATAAATGAATTTAATTAAAGATTAAAATATTAGTCATTAATGGTTTAGTATTTAGTACTATTGTCTTCTCTGCTCTTTTTTATTTCCTTTAAGCCCCTTGTCTCTCATAATATTTAAAGTTCAGGCTATATCTCTTCTCTTTTTGTTTCTTCCAGTAGGTAGCCAAACTTTATTATTTCCATTTCCTTCCTTACTTCTATAGTAATGGAAGAAGAATGAGTAGAACAAAAGCATTACAAGAGAAACTTTATTAAATGCCTTGCTAATAATCAAGCAAAATATATATTTATAGCTTCCTTTGATCTATCAGTATAACTATCATGTCACAATAAAAAATACATCTTGGCTTATCTATTCTTGATGAAGCCACATGGGATTTTTATAATAATCTCTTCCTTTTTAAAGTGTTCACTAACCATTTTTTAAATATATTGTCCTAATTTTTAATGAAAAATCAAAGTCACTGATGTATAGTTTGAAGGCTCCAATTGTTTCCTGTTTTGAGAATTGGAGCAATATTTGCCTTTCATCAATCTTGTAATACCTCTCTTATTCTCCAAATAAGAGAAGAGGAAAAAATATGTCAGAACTCATTGGCAACAGTTCTGCGTACATATATGCCAATTCTTTCAGGGCCATGAAATGTGTTAATTGGATGGTTGTCGTGGACTCATCAAAGGCTGGTAGGTGTTCTGTTACTATCTTTATTTTTATCTTGTATTGTTGTTGCTAGCCAGTCTTTTTTCAGTTGTATCTGATTTTTTTTGATCCCATTTGAGGTTTTCTTGGAAAAGATACTGGTGTGGCTCATCATTTCCTTCTCTAGCTTATTTTACAAATGAGAGAACTGAAGCAAATTGGGTTAAGTGACTTATCTAGGGTCACATAGCTAATAAGTATCTGAGGCTAGAAATGAACTTAGGTCTATTTATTCCAGGCCCAATGCTCTATCTACTGAGCAACCTACTGCCTCCAGTTCTTCTGTTAGATATTATTAATTATTTTCATTTTGTTCTTTCTGGTTTGGAGATTATTCTCCTGTTCCTTCTTTGATCCCCACCATCTGCCCCAAATAGCTAAAAAACAAACACCCCTCCCCCCAGAACTAGCTCTTTTCTTTCCAGTTTCAGCTCATTCTGAATCTTAGTATTCCTGACTTTTCTTATAGGACCATACCCTACTTTTTATTTATTAACTGTTCTTGCTTCCATATTCTGTACATGATTTTTAAGATAATTTTTGAATTAAATTTAAAGTATTTTGTGACCTCCATGCATCTATGTCACTTTCATTCTGCAATTCCCTCCCTATTAGAATTGTTTCTCTTTGTATCTTCAGAATTTCATTCTGGGGAACTGCCCTTCCCTTTTGTGTGACATACAGAATTTTTATGCACAGGATCCTACTTATCTTTTCTTAGAATGTTTTAAAACCTATTCTCTATTTATCTAAGGTCTTTTCAGATTCTACTCAAGTTTCCATTCTTCTATTAAGAATTTTGAAGATTAGAGTGGTTATTTCCTTCTATGTTCCCAATCATTTCCACACTAGCAACCAGTTCTTTCATGATCCAAAATAGAATTTCCCTTTGTTTCTCCCCTTTTTGTAGGATAGAGAATCATTAAGGATCTGTTTGATCATTAAAAGCAAAATGAAGAATTATTAGCTTCTCTGCTTTTAGCAGAGAGAATTCTATCAAACTTCTAGCTATCTAAGGTCTCCCAAAATGCTATTATATCATGGCTACATTCCAAGCCTGTGATGTAGTTCCTAAACGAATCTATTTCTTCTTTCTGTCTAATTAACCTATAGTATATCCCCATAACAATATAGTTTCTTCGTCCCTTAGTCTTTACCTAAATGTTCTCTACCGTGCTTCCCTTCTTCAGATAACTGTATTCATATGAATGAAAAATATAAAATTCTACATTGCCTTTCCTCTTTCCTAATCTTTTTTTTTTTTTTTTTTTTTTTTTTTAAATATAACGTCTGTCCTTTCAAAGCCATTTTCTGGTCATAGATCTTATCCACATATCTAAATGATATATATGAGGTCAGATATGCTTCCCTGCATTAGGATTAAAAATTCTTTTTTCTTGTCCACATTTTATACATTTACATATTGACCTCTGAGGCCATGAGTTTCATTATTATATTCATTCTTGGATTACTGTCTACTCTTTAGATTACCAGATAAAATGAAATATTTCTTAAGTGTTTGACCTCAGAAGCTTACTAGCTGTGAGATCCTGGACAAGTCACTTAAGTCTATTTGCCTGAGTTTCCTCATCTTTTAGAAATGAATTAGAGAAGAAAATGGCAAATCACTCCAGGTTCTTTGCTAAGTAAACCCCAAATGGGGTCATGAAAAGTTGGACACGACTGAAAACAACTGAACAACCACAAAAATTTCTTTAAAAGGACTCCAATGTGAAAACAAAGAAAAAGGATCTGAGGAGGTAAAGAAGGCCTGACCCTAAGAAAGGCAAAATATACACCGGAATGCTTTGAGCTAAGGATAGATATGAGGTGACTGGCTCTTGTGAACTCCTTTGTGTAGCTACTCCTATTATTCTTCCCACATTAAAGCTACTCCCTGTGGTATCAGACTTGGCAGATATACAGAGAGTTGTCTCCTTTTCTTTTCAGTTTTAAAGGCCTTCTGATTAGATGCATAACATTTAAGGCAAAAATGTATTTCTTCCACTTTTGTTGGGTATATATCATCCCTGATCAGACACCTGTCATTTCTCTGTTTTAAAACAATGGTCCAGAAATCCAAATTGTGTTTTCTGGCATCATCTTCTTAACTTTCTGTTCACTTCTCAAATATTCTTTTCTTTTCTGAATCCATTGCTTTTGATTTGAATTAGTGATTTAAAAAAAATAATAAAATAACCTGCCATCTCAGTCTCTAAGATCTCTGGTCTCTTAATCTTTGTAATTAAAGTAAAGCTTTTGGGTTCCTTCAGTCAGTATCATTTGGGCCTGCACAAGACATCATAATTAGGTGGTAGATATTTAATTTCATAAACTTTGAGAAGTTTCCTATCATACAAGATACAAACTGGAGAAAGAATCCTCTATTGTTACTCTATTCCTTATCATTATCAGAGGAGGGAGGAATTGATTCAGTAATCCTTAGGCAGGAGTGGCCAACCACCTATTGTCTCATCCTTCTTGGACTTTTACTAGATGGTATCTCACCTGAGATTACCAGGGGTTCACATGATGTGGAGATAAGATATGGAGAATTGGAAATCACATCCTATGGCTTATCTTAAAATGTTCACTGGTGATCCTCCTTCCTTTTCTTGTTTGCATGATGTTCCAGCTAACTTGTGACATCTCAGGATTTCCCTCTGTCTCGTCAGATATTTTTTCTTTGCTTTTATATTTGCAACCCTTTTGAGGAATATTCTTTTCTCCCAGATTACCTACTGAGGGAAAAGGCAATCCTCAACTCTTTACCTTCTTTTCTGTGGAGATCATCTTGCACTTTAAGCATCAAAATCATTCACTTGTCCTTGGCAGAAATACAAACACCATACTCTCCCTTCAGTGAGTCATTGTATAGTTTCTCCTATATTCCACACTTGCTACAAGTGAGATCTTCAACACTTGTCCTTCTTATTTGTAGCTCCCTTGGGGAATTATTGTAACAAACTATTTAGGGGATCTTCAATATCATTATTGTTGCTTTCCTTACTAGTCACTACAAAACTTTGACTATTGTGCCTGATTTTCTCTCCTTTCATTTTTCAATCTTTTACTTACCAACTCACCTTATTTAGCTTTTCTTACCAACTACCTTTTTTCTATTCCTTTTTTTAAAAAAATGTTATTTTTAGTTTCTGTAATAAAATAAGCATTTCTATAACATACTATAGTAAAAAAAGTTTTTATATTTCTTTTAAATGTATAACACAATTATCATGTAAATTTTTTCTTTCCTTTTTTCTTTTTCCAACTCATTCTAGAGATGTCTACTATTAGACACATATGTATGCATAGCTATATGTAAAACTATTCTATGTATACTTTTATTTATCATTTCTTTCTTTGGATACAGATAGTATCTTTCTACAAAAAATCCTTTATTGTTAATTTAGGTATTATAATTGTCAAAATGACTTATTCGCTCAAAGGGGTTCTTAAAACAACATTGCTGTTAATATTCTCTCTCTCTATTTTAATAAACCTTTTTATTTTCAAAACACATACATGGATAATTTGACAACATTGACCCTTGCATAATCTTGTGTTTCAGATTTTCTCCTTCTTCCCCCCACTGCTGCTCCCCTAGATGGCAAGCAGTTCAATATATGTTAAATCCAATATGTATAAACATATTTATACAATTCTCTTGCTTCAGACAATATTCTCTTTGTTGTGCTCATTTTCCTCTTCATTATTTTGTGCAAGCCTTTCCATGTTTTTCTAAGATCATTGAGCTCATCATTTCTTATTGCTAGTAGTATTGCATCACAATTTGTTCAGCCATTTCCCAAATGATTAACATATCTGCAATGTCCTATTCTTTGTCATCATAAAAAGAGTTGCTACAAACATTTTAGAACATAGATCTTTTTCTTTTTCCCTAATCATCTTTAGATAGATCTTTTTTATTAAGTTCCTTCTTTGTCCTCAATTCTGCTAGATTCTGTTAGAGTTCATCTCTTTCAACGTTAGCACTTCTCTTTCTCCAACTTCTCATCAAATCCATCCAAATTTTCCAGCCCCAAATCCAACTTCAAGTTTTATTCATAATTTTAAAATTCCCCCAAATCATCTTCTCAGCTCTTTCTTCCTCTTTCTTCTTTAGCTCATGTTCTTTTCCTATTCACTTTCCCACAAAAACTAGAAGCTGAAAATGACTGTGTCCAAAACATATTAATATTATCTAATCACAACCAAAATTTCACAGCTTATCACTCTTCAACTATCTCACATTCAGCAAAAGCAGTTTTGAATCTTTTCTTCTTCTCTTCAATCCTTTAATCCCCCTAATCCTTTTCAATAGATGACCTCACTTCAAACTTTACAGAGAAAATGGAAGTCATCAGTTATGAAGGCCCCTTATTATTCCATACTCTGCACTTCAAAATTCCACCCTCATCACCCTTCCTCTTTTCATCTAATCTAATCTCTGAGGAAAAGGATGTCTTTTTGCTAAGATTAACACTTCCTTGCCAAAAGTCCACCTTCTTCCAATTACCTCTATTTTTATCCTCAAATCCCAGAAGTTTGTCTCATTTATCATTTTTTTATTCTTTCTCACCTTCTTTATCTATCTATTTTATCTTTCTACTCTCTCTATATCTATTTACTTTCAGATTTCTGGAACAAAACCCCTCAAATTTAACTTCTTTTGCATACAAATTTCTAGAAAAAAATCTTCCATAGATGTTACTTTAGTTCCTCACCACCATTCAGTTCTCAACCCATTTCACCATTTGATGTTGCTCTCTGAAATGCTATCAATGATCTCTCTCAATAGCTAAAATCTTTTTAATTATTAACTTATTAATTTTACATCTTTCAATATTATTATATACTTGCTCCTTCACCAAGTCTTTTGCTTACATTTCTAAGCCTTTTTTTTTTTCAGTTTCCTTTGCTGTATCATTATTCGTTTTCTATTTCCTAAACTAATCCACCTTTAGAGATTCTCACTGGTAACTCCAAGACATTGTAATATATGCAGCAACAACGTTTTGTTTAAAATTGCCTTGGCAGATGGACTAAACAAGGTTGAAGGTAACACACGGACCTGAAACTCATCAGTGAATTAGAGGGATGGGAACTCTAAGCATGTAAAGACTTAACCTAGTGGAGTGGATAGATGAGAACAAGTTTTTCCATTGGCCATGAAGGCTGCTAAAGCAGGCCCTGTGAAAGGCTTAGAACTTGGGCATAAAAGATGACAAGATCATCCACAGTATCCTGGAATCATCTTGAATTTTGTCCTACCACTGGATGCCAATGACTCTGGAAGAGAGATGATAATGACTTTGTGAAACTCTGTCTCATTTATATTCAATTCATAAACAAATCAAGATACCCACTGTGTCATTTGTCCTCTTCAAAAATGAAGGATGTACAACATCATTATCCATTTTTTGTGTCCTAAGGCACAGGTATTCACCAAAATTCTGTTCTGGGCCCCCTTATCTCTCTATTTTTTCTTTCTCTTAGTGACCACACTTGCTCCCATAAATTCAATTTTCAGTCCCACAGGAATGATTCATACTTGGAATATCTCAGCAGCAATGCAAACTCACTATGTCCAGAATAGTCTTCATACTTTCTTTCTCTAAAGTGATCCTCTAAAATGAAGTCTTTTCCTTTAAACTTCTCTATTTCCATCCTTCTGCTCAACTCTGGTTATAACCTGAGACTCAGGTCCAGATTCCCTGGAACATCCCTTCATCTTTATCCCAGCCATTTTCTGTACTACTGCAACACAAATATCTCCCTCTACCCCTTCCACCTTTAGCTTTGGAAAGTATGAGATAATTGACTGCTCCATTTTCTACTCAAGATTTTTGGGATAAAACTCTCTTCTATGACCACTATTTCTTTATGTTTTGTATCTTTCATTAGAATGTATGCTCTGGAGGGTGTACTTAGGTATTTGCATGCCCAGTTCTTAGCATTGTGTTGGGCACACAGTAAGCTTAATAAGTGCTTTTCATTTATTTTATAGCATATCAATTGCCAAATCCTATCAATTTCATCTCTATAGCACCCCAGATTCTATCTCATTCTTAATCTAGGTAATGCCCTCATCACCTCTCACTCTTACAACTGCAAAAATCTCTTATTTTGTTTCACTGTTTTCTCTCTCCATAACTTGAGTCCATCTTTCATAGGACCACCAAATTTATCTTCCTGAGGGTTATTTCACCATGTCTCTCATAAAATCCTTGAATAGGTATCCCCATTGCCTTTAATAAAGTATAAACGTATCATCCTCTTTTTAAAGACTATAATCTGGATTCATTTTACTTTTCTGTCTTATTTCATGTTAGTCCACTTCAGACATACAAATTTAAATGAAAGAAGGTTGACTGTGAGCTGTTTCCTGATTTTAGCATTCTATGTTCAGCCTTAGGGATTCAAAAAATTTTTCCATGCCTATGCCCACTTCTACACCTAGGATGATGAACTTAAATAAGAAAGATGTGAGTTCAGATTCTGCCTTTGACACTTACTGTTTGTGCAACCAGAGAAAGATTCCTTAATCTTTCTTAGACTCTGCTTCCTTTCTGGGAAATGGAAATGATAATCCTAGGGATACCTGTTTTACAAAGTTGTTGTTGTGGTAGTATTCAACTACCACATAATTATTTTAAGTGATTTATATACCTTTAAATGCTATTATGTGTGATTATCATTTATTATACTTATTATTCAAGATGCAACTCAATTCCTCCAGGAATACTTCTTTAAGAAGGTTATCCCAGTTGTTAAAACTCTCTCCTTCCTTGTCATATTCATTTATCAGTGTATATTTCCTTATATATCATCAGGATGTAAGTCCTTGAGTGCAGGAATTAACCCCTTTTTGGTTTTGAACACTCTACTAAAGACTACTAAAATGTCTTGAATACAATAGGACTAAAAATGTATTTGAAATGAATTGAATTCTTTCTCCTCTACTATGCTGCCTTACATAAGTATTCAGAGTCTCAATACTTTCAATATCTGTAAAAATGGAAATATGTACTTTGAGGGTTTGGTGAGGATCAGAAGAGAACATGTATAAAAGATTACAATTTAAGATCTGGAAGAGACCTTCGAGATCATTTATTCCAATCCTCTTGTTTTCAACAAGAAGAAACTATTGGTCAGAGAGGATTCTACTTGATAATTACCTCGGCAAAGCCAGAATTTGAATCCAGATTTTAAAAACAAAAATTCTTTGGAATTTTAAAGTATAATGCAGGTGACTTTTATTGTTCTTCTCGTTATTATTATTATTATTATTGCCCTACATATAAGCAGTCAGTTGACAAGAATTTATTATGTATTGTTAATACATTGAGAAATTCTGATGCTTAGAAATTTCTATTGCTTATTTTCTACTTTGTGGAAGGAAACTGCTGTATTTCATGGACAATTGATTATGTTTGTGTGCCCCTGTATATTGGAAACTCTATCTGATTTGTCATCTCCTGGCCCTGATTCACCAAGGCTTTTTTTTTATTCTTTTCTTTAGGTCCTGTAGTTGCTGGTGTTGTGGGGATCACAATGCCCAGATACTGTCTATTTGGAGATACTGTGAATATGGCATCCAGGATGGAAAGCAACAGCCTCCGTGGGTATTCTTTATATCTGGCTTCTAAGTCTGATACCCTTTTAGATATTTGAACTTTAAACAGAGACTGTTGTTAGAAGATCTATTTGCATTTTTCTCTCCTTTTTTTTTCCATTAAAGAGATAAAGAAGGTCACATGATCCTTATCAAATATCACTGAGCAAATGTCTTTCCAGACATCCTAGTGTACAAAGTGCTTTTAGCAGATACAGCCTCTTCCCTCAGAGAGTTTACATTCTAAAGAGACAACAATCATCACACTGACACCCAATGAAAAGAAGAATGAAAAGATTTGGAAAATAAGGAGTTGAACTAGATCTCTGAGGTCTCTTCTGGAATGAACATATTGGGATCCCAGGCATCTAGGACAGAAAACTCCAAGGAACAACAAATTATGTTATTCTCCTGGGATTTTGTAAATCAAAATTGTTTTGATTGAGTAGTCAATTTATCAACTGGGAAAAAGAAAATTACTTAGAAATTTGGCCTAGACAGAATTTAGATTGTTTAAAATACATAAATATATGTACATATAAACATATACATATATTTATACATATACACACATATATATAAATATTTTTGAAATATCTTTGAAATCTAAAAAAAGAATGTTTCATTTTTTAAACTCTCTATTGCTCATTAGGAATCCATATCTTTGAAGCCAAAAGGCAATTCATGGAAGCTCTAGTCCAAGCCTGTCATTTTTTAGATAAGAAAATAGATTGAGAGAGAAGGGTAACACAACTAGGGGTAGAACTAAGACCAGAACCCCTAACTATTTTCTATTCTAGTGCTTTTCCCACATGAAAACAAATCATCCTCCCCCTTCCCCATTACCACACTGTCTGTAGGTTTTATCCAAGCAAATCCAAACCCCAGACTCTGACCTACCTCTTTCCCTTGTAAGTAAAAGGTTTGTAGAGTAGGTTCTCAATGTGTATGCAACATATTGGAGATTCAGAAATAAGCTCATTTGCACTTCTGGTTACCAGAGATAATCATGAATAATACATGTAGACTTTGGCTCAGTAGCTGGTCAGCCTTTCTTCCTATTGAAATCTGAGGAGGTTCATTAATTTCCATTCTGAAAAGAGAAACCTATTTGCAATGCCAATGTGGCCCTTCTATTTCTGTATTGACCAGATGAGGATGAGGGGATAGGGGTGGGTTATAAGTTCTGCCTCCATCAGGGATGCTGCATTGTGATTTGCTTTAAAATAGAACCATATAAATCTGGGACCTCTTGGAAAAAGACCCCATTCATAGAAAAGTCATTACCACAACTATAACTAGTTCCTCTTTTGTTATAGCTCTTCGGATTCACGTTTCTCAGACTACTGCCAGTGCCCTGATGTCAATAGGGGGGTATGACCTACAAGAACGAGGGACCATTAAAGTAAAGGTAATGATGGAGGGCACCAACCTAGTTCATCTTTGTAACATGGCCTGCTATTAATCAAAAAACTGACTCTTTGCTCTAATACATGGATATCCATGGACTATCTTTTTCCACCTCTATTAGCCCTCTTTCTTGAGCAATGAGGGGGGTATATTTCCTTAGGTTGTATCACCATTAAAATCAGGCTTAGGAATTTCCTAATTTTTTTAAATTTAAAAAATTTTAGTTTAGACATGTACATTCATTTTTAATATATTTCTATATGTAATATTGGAAGAGAAAAATCAGAACAAAATATAAAAAACAAATGAGGAAAACAATACAGAGGAAAAAAAAGGTCAAAATAGTATGCTTTAATCTGCATTTAGTCTCCTCAGTTCTGTCTTTGGATGTGAATGGCATTTTCCATCCCAAGTTTATTGGAATTGCCTTGCATCACTGAATTGCTGAGAAGAATTAAGTCTATCATTGTTGATCTTCACACAAAATTGCTGTTACTATCTATAAATGTATTCCTGGTTCTGCTTCAAACAATATTAAGGGACTCGCCCAGGTTATACACCTAATAAATTTTTGATACTGGATTTGAACTCAGGTCCTGATTTTGCCACCTAACTGAGCCAATAATAATAATTACTAGAATTTACATATTTCTTTAAGATTTGCAAAATGCTATACATATGTTATCTCTTTTGATCTTCACAGTTGCCTTTGAGGTGGATACTATAATTATCTTCATTTACAGATAAGGAAACTGGGAAAGAGGTAGATCAAGTGACTTGCCCAGTGCCATATAGCTAGCAAGTGTCTGAGGCAGGATTTGAACTTTGGTTTTCCTAATTCCACTATATTCACTGTTATCTAGTTGGATTCCCTGAAGCAAGATGCTAACTCTCCCCTTCCCATACCATGAGACACTAGAACTCAGAAATATCATGGATTATAGTCTTCAGAGTTGTCTGACTCATTGAACATGTGGACATTCTTTGGAACTAAGCTTCTAGCTATTGATTTCCACAGGGCAAAGGAGAACAAACTACCTACTGGCTAAAAGGAAAAAGTGGTCTTGCCATCTCCCTGCCAGAGTTTATTGAAGATAATGAGTTCCAGAAACCTGTAGGGGTAAGTCTCCTTCCCTAAGAGATCCCGGTATGGCTCTCTTTGTTGACATCAGCATGAAAACACAGATATGACATTCACTGGACAAAGGTTTTCCACATTTTTTTTTTTGTATCCTGGGCTCCTTTGGAAGCTATAGTGGCTTGTTCAGAATGATATTTTTATTAAATGTATGCTTGACGTCAGTTAAACATTACTAAATATAAACATTAAAATTTTCTCCTTCCAAGTTCATGGCCCTCTATGAAATCTATCCATGGTCAGTAGGTTAAGAAGTCTTAATTTAAGGGTAGTGATTAGACATAATGAGTTTCTTCCTTTTAGACAGATCCCATCTGTCTAGTCTCCCTTTCTCAACTCTACTTGAAATCCCAATTGCACAGAGCTCATTTGGATTGGGGCATGTGGTATAGAGGATTCTAAATGCTTTCTCTGGGGACAAAAGGAGGACTATTGCTCCAAACCCTATATGTTTTCAATCTCTCTCTGCCAATCAGCTTCCTCAGGAACCCAAGGTTTCTAGTTCATTAGCTCAGAAATTATACTGATTGGTGACCTCACACTGGAAGAGGAGAAAGGGAAAGAACAGAACAATTTCTTCCTTTTCCTGATAGACAGAAAAAAAAATGCCTATAATAATCATGCTTTTGTTTTCCTGGATGCTGGTCTCTTAAACTCACAGACTTTGTTTCCCTTATCTGTTGATTAGTCCTCAATTCCCAATTCAGAAAAATCTTCAATACATTCAGGGGCACCAAATACATTAATGGGTATGTTTTCATCTGAAAACTAAGGGGGAGAAACTAGTATAAAGCTGAAAAGATCAATAGTCAATATAGACAAACCTTGTTTCATAGAAATTCACAGAGATTGAGGGTTTTGTTTGTTTGTTTGTTTGTTTTAAAATTAAAGGATTTTTGGGAACCCTGCATAGATTGTATAGACTCTGTTTTTCCAACAGCATGCACGCACATCATATCCTTGTCATGTTTTGATAATTCTCACAATATTTCAAACTTTTTCATTTTTATTATATCTGATAGGGAGATATGTGATCAATGATCTTTGATGTTTCTCTTGTCACTGATTTGGGGAAGTATGAATCACACCCATACAAGATAGCCAACTTAATCAATAAATGCTATATGTGTTCTGATTGTTCCACCCACTTGCTGTTCCATTTCTTTCCCTTTCTGGACTTCCCTATTCCATAAGACACTACAACATTGAAATTGGGCCAATTAATAATCTTACAATGGACTTGTAAGTGTTCAAGTGAAAAAAAGAGTCAACAAATGCAGTAAATTTTACTTTTGCCTTATTGTAAGAAATTGTCACAACTATCTCAACCTTCAGCAACCATCACTCTGATCACCATTAAGAAAAAGACTTCATCCTCAAAAAGTTTATGATTTGCTGAAGACTCAGGTGATGATTAGTATTTTTTGGTGATAAAACATTTCAAAATCAAAGTATATACCTTGGTTTTAGATATAATACTATTGCACATGTAGTAGACTACAGTAAAGTGTAAATATAACTTTTATATGCACTGGAAAACAAAACAAAAAAAAAAACCCCAAGTGACATGTTTTATTGCAATATTCACTTCACTGTGGTGGTCTGGACCTGAACCCACAATATGTCTGAATTATGCTTGTATATGAGAATATATATTATGAGTCTCTTTCTTTACTATTTACTTTCTTTACTATTGACCTTACTCAATCAATCAATCATTGTTTATTATGTGCCATGCTCTGGAGATACAAGTACAAAGAATATAATGATCTTTACTTTCAAGAAGCCTACATTAAAATATAAATATAAAGAGAAAAAATAAAAATAATACAAAGTCATTAAATGAAAAATAATTTGAGAGAGAGGGCACTAGAAACAGAAGATGATACTTGAATTATATCTTAAAGGAACAAAGGAATTCTGTGAGGTAGAAGTAGAAAAGTGATTCATTTCAGGTGTGAGGGATAACTAGGGCAAAGACCCAGAGATGGGAAATAGAATATGTGATGAACACAGAAAAAGCTCATTTGGTTAGATTTCTGAATTTATATAGACTAAAGAACAAGGAGGTTGGAAAGGTAGGTTGGAGACAGATTTAAATAAAATATTTTATTCTAGAGGCAATAGATAGCTACTGGAGTTTTTTTCTTGAGTGGGGAACTGACATGGTCAACATTTTCCCCTCCAAAATTGATTCTAGAGTCTTACTTTTTTTTGCTTGGCTTTTTCTACTCATGAGACAAAGAAAATAGCCATTTCCTAAAATCTTACCCTACTAATATCACCTCCATCTCACTTCCTGAGAATCACCATGAGTAATCACCTTTCAACACTGTGAATATTTTTCTTTTTATTAAAAGGAATAATATTCTTTGCCATGTTCCTCCTAGCTGTGAATGTAACAGATTTATTAAGGCATGGTGCATTTATTTTTTATTTATTGCCTATAGCTCTCCTGCTCCCACCTCACCCCAAACATTCTACATTTCACTTTTGCTGAATGTGACTGAAATACTGCATTTGATAGAACCAATTTTTGTTTTTAAGCTTTATGAGATTCAGGTCTTGAAACCAAATATGAGTAGAAAGTTTATTTCTTCTGGACACAGAGACATACTCAGAGAGGGAGATCTTTGAACTTATATGCAGGGAAATATATTAAACAAGTCATGATGAATATATCCTTGGTCCTAATTTTTACAAAAAGAATGACTGTACTTCCTTTGGGCATATTTTATCTCATGGGATCTGATGTTGAATTTAGAATTTTTAAAGAGATACTGGAACTAAAAGAACTGCAAACAAATTTACTTTCTTCTAGTCTTGAAAGCAAGAGGGTTGGGTTATATGATACAATCCTCCCGAACCATATGGTAAGCATATAATAAATACTTGCTGACAGACTCCTCCTTTTTTCCCCTCCCTCTTCCTTTTTCTCCTTCCTCTTCCCCTATCCTTCCTCTCCTCCTCCTTTCTCTCCTTCTTTCTCTCTCTTCCTTTCCCTCTCTCTCTCCCCCTTTCTTTCCCTCTCTCTGTCTTCCTTAGGGTCTCTTCCTCTCCTTCCTTCTCTCTCTTTTTCTCCCTCTCCTTTCCTCTCCCTCTCCCCCTTCTTTCTCTCCCTACATTTTTCTCTCTTGCTTTCCCTCTTTCTCTCCTTCCCTTTGTCTCCCTCTTGCTCCTTCTCTCTCTTCCTTCTTCTTCCTCTCTCCCTCTTCTTTTTCCCTCTTCCTCTCTCTTCTCCCTTATGTTCCCTTCCCCCCCTCTCTTTGTTTCTGTCATTCTCTCTAGCTCAGTCTGTTTGTCTTTCTATCTCTGTCTCTTTGTCTCTCTCATCACCAATAGCCTGCTTGATATCTCTACCTAGAAGACTCATAGATATCTCAAACTCAACCTTTCAAAGATGAAATTCATTATCTTTCCTTAAAGATTCTTCCCTCCTCCCTCCTCACCCCCTCCCCCCCCCATTGCTATTTCTTTAGAGGGCAGCACTCTCTACAATTTCTACAAAAAATGATGAGTCTCAGGACCTAAATTCGATCTCAGCTTTTGCTATCTGTGTGTCCATGGGCAAATTCTCTCTGGGTCATAATTTCTTCATTTGCAAATAAAAGGGCTGAACCTCTAAGGTCCCACCATTTAGCATCCTTTCCTTTCCTTTTTACCTCTTAAAATCCCTCATTCCATTCAAGACAGCTCAGGTGCCTCTTTTTTCTGCTATGTTTAGTTAGTAACTCTCTCATCCCTCTGGAAATTCTTTGTACATAGTTTTCATTCATTAATTTTATGAAGAATTCCCTCTTTTAGGTCAAGGGCTGTTTTGTGTATGCTTCTCTTTCCAATATAATAGTGTTTCATAAACATTTCTTGAATGAATGAATGAATCCCAGGTTTCTATGACCATTCTGCCCTGTAGAAGCCAATCCATGAGTCTTTGTAAATAATCTCCTCCTTTGCATTTTTACAGGAGCTTCTTCTTACCAGGGATCCTCAAGAGAAGAAAACAGAAGCCAACTAAACAAAGTTTGGAAAGAGGCATTTGTGAGAAGATGCCTTCTCTCCTGCATCAGCCATGGAGAGGGACACAGCTCTCTCACTCAGTTTCTTTCACTCTGCATCAGAAAAATAGAGTTTTAGAACTGGTAGGATACTTGGTGAATTTCATTGTTTTCAGCAGTTAAAGGCGGCAAGTTCCCCCATGATGATTCTTAGTACTGTCTATCCAATTTTGGCTAGTTTTTTGCTCTTTTTTTTGCTTAGGAAACCATGATATGCTAAGTAGAATGGTGGACTAGGACACAGTAGATCCAGATTCAAACTAGTTACTATCTGATTAAATCATTCCCTTTTTCTGGTTATCAATTTCCTTGACCTTAAGATTAGATTTTGGCTAGAGTATTTGAACTCTAAGATCTCTTGATTCAGGTCTAATATTCTATGGTTCTGCTATTTCAAAATTCATAAGAATAAGAACATATATGAAAAGATCAACCAAACAATCCAAATTTTATATATTATATATATATATATATACATACACATAAATAACATATACACAAACATACACTTATATATGTATATGTACATATGCATTCTTGTTTACAACATATTATACATGTGTGTATATATATTTGTGTGAAGTAGAAAGAATTCTGATTTGGGATCTAGAGACTGCATGTTTGAATCCTAATTCTACTGCTTGCTACAAGTGTAGGCAAAAAATTTCACTTCTTTGGGACTCTACTTTCTCCTCTGTAAAATGAGAATTGGATTGGATGTCATCTCAAGTTCCTTCAAGTTCTAAATCTATTAGGCCATGATCTTGTGCCTGTATATACAAATTAATTAATTAACCTAAATTATATGTTAAGCCAGTTTATAAACAATGTCTTGTAACTTATAACTAACATTTGAACTGTTCAGTAAAGCAAGATTTCTTAGACCCATCCAAGTTGATTGTGATACCTCCAATTGCTCAGTAGTCATTTCTAGAAGGAAGCAGCTGGTGAGTTAAAGATTTCAGCAATGGGAAGGTCAGAGGTTTTGCATCTCTGGGGGCTATATTGCTTCTGCAGAGAGATCCTGCCTAGGCACAGTACATTCTGGTTTGGGGATCTTGTTTGCCTTCCCCCGAGGTCTTCACAACAAAGATTTTCTCATTTGCATATATAGTACTAGGAAGATTGGTAAAACTACTGAGACAAAATAATCAGTTAACAGTCAATAAACATTTATTAAGAGTCTACTATATAATAAGTTCTAGACATACAAATATGGAGAAGAAAGACAGTTCCTCCCCTTAAGGAGCTCACAATATAATGGGGGAAGACAACAAAAAGAAACCAAATAGTGTAGAAGAGAGAAGATACCCAGCTCCTGAATGTGATGGAAAAGATTAGAGATGGTTAAATTGGGCCATTTCTTTAAATGCAGGTTCTGGGAGGAGCTTGACATCCTTCAATCAGAGAGAGTTCTCACAAGCAAAGGATATTGCTATGGTATGAGTTCCAGAGAAGAATTAAAACATCTTACAGTCTTCCAATAAGCTACTATCCAAACTTTGCCTAAAACCTTTCAATTAACAGGAACCTGCTATTTCCAAGGCAGTCCATTTCATTTTAGAATGGAATCTATATCTATATTTATATATCTCTCTATATGAAATGCTTATCTTATATCAAACCTCACTTTACTTCTCTACAATTTCTATTGATTGCTTCTAGTTTTGCCTTCTGGGTTCAAACAGAACAAGTCTAAGATAGCCTGTAGGTCTCCTATTTTCCAGATTAATTCTTAATTTGCACCACTGATGCTGTTATAGTGTGGTTCCCAATTCTTTCTCCATTCTGATTAAGAATCTATGGTTTCTGCTCCAGTTTGTCTATATTCATTTTCTCTTTTTAAAAGATAACATTTTGTTTTTCCCCAATTATGTGTAAAGATAATTTTTAATATTCAATGTCTTTAAATTTTGAGTTCCAAATTTTCTCTCTCCTTCTCATCTCTCTTGTCTGAGATTGTAAGTAGTTTGATATAGGTTATACATGTATATCTATACGCATTCTCAAATAATCTCTCCCTGCCCACAGTTGAACAAGTATACCCACTAGATATGATCTGATCAAGGCAGAGTATAACTACTCGTTCATTGGAGCTGGGAGATTTGTTAATTCAATTAAGTTCTCAGGAGTCAAGCAAACCATTGACAGATCCATTAATACCTCTTTCTAAATATCTCACTCAATATAACCCTGTCTCAGTCCCAAATAGCTTTGTAGTTGTTCAGTTGTGTTTGACTCTTGGTGACCCAATTTGGAGTTTTCTTGACAAAGACACTGGCATGGTTTGCCATTTCTTTCTCTAGCTCATATTATAGATGAGGAAACTGAGACAAACTGGGTAAAGTGACTTGCCCAGGGCCACTCAACTAGTAAATGTCTGAGGGTGATTTGAACTCGGGTCTTCTTGTCTCCAGGCCTGGTACTCTATATACTGTCCCATCTAGTTACATATAACTTACAACTCTCTAAATAACAAACCCTTTTATATTCTTAATGTTCCAATGTTTACGGAGGTGAGTCCCCTAACACCACTGAGAATCCACTCTGGAAACATCTATAATTAACCTGCCAATAGCCAGATCCATCAGGAAAAGAGAATTACAGAATTGGAAGGACATCAAGTCAATCACATTCATTTTACAGATGAAGAAAATGAGATATAGAAAATGTAAGAGTTGTCCAGGGTCCCACAGTTAGTGAGTGTCTGAAAGACACCTTAAAACCGTATCTTCATTATTCCAATTGAATTCCATTGCTGCCTCCAACTGCCCTTTTGAGAGTGGTTTCTAATTCACTTAAGTTCTGACTACCCCAAAACACATTATTAAATAGTAATGAAATTTAAACAAGACTAGTGCAACATAAAAAGTAGAACAGTTGAGATGAAAGTGAAAGCCTCAGTTATGTTATTTAATATCTGTGAAAGCTACAGCAAGTCATGGTACCTTGGGCTCTCAGCCCAACACTTCCTCTGGAAATGAAGGAACTAAAGTTTAGATGATTTCAAGTATTTTCTAAAACTCCATTTTATCTGATTCTATCCAATCCTATCTTTCCTAGTCCATCTATTGATCAATAGGCATATGCAAACAAACAAAAATTTATTAGGGACCTACTATGTACTAGGCACTGATGTTTTCTGGGAATACGAAGGGAAAAATAAAACACATCTGCATGGAAGGAACTATGGTTGCATGGATCCCTATAGTGTATACAAAAAAAAAAAAAAATACTTTTGGTGACAGCAGAAACAGCAGCTGGGGAATCAAGAAGGATATCTTTGGGGGAACTTGACCCACCCTATTCTCTGTTAATCTATTGTTGTTTAAACTGAAGGTGTCATTGGCTAAGTTCCCAGTTTTCCCTTACCTGGGGATTTTGAGTATCTATAAAATCCACATCTGATGCCCTACTCTTTTTTCTTCTATAAATTGTAAACGAAGGAAGAAAATATTTGTTTCTTTCTGTCCTTATCTATATTTTCTCTTATTTATGATATACTTCTAGGAAGTGATAGAAGAGCCTTTCTGAGAATCTTTTCTTTAATGTTCATGTATATAGATGATTACAAAAAAGCAGCGACAAGCAGAATTCCAGTCATGTTATGAGTTCCAGTTGATCAGTCACTGTTTCCCTAGATATGATTCTTTACCTCTCCACACCTGATAATTTGACGGTTAACAACCCAGAAATTTATAGGTCACAGTGGCCCACTGTTGTGGGCCTGTAGTGCATTTACAAGTTAAAAAAAAAAAAATTAAGGTAGGCTCTCATGGGTGTGCTGGAGAACTGGTTTTCAAGAGTGAAGCTTCTAAGTCATAAACAGCAAATACAATTTTTTTTTTTAGGAATCTTTTTATTACATAGCACCAGGCAGACAGATATACAAGATTGTAAAATTTGATAACAAAATAAACCAGACCAGACATAGGCATTGATTTGCTTGGCTGGTCAAAGATTTATATGTGAATATAAATTACTATTTACTAGCCAAGAGATTTTTGATTAGAATAAAATGCTTTTCTCCTGTAATTCCTTGTTACTAAAATGTAGAACTGCTATAGTTGACACTTCCCAAATAGGTTTGGACATTATGGTTTGAGCCGAAGACTGGACTGCTTATATAGTTACTACAATAAACACCTACTATTGAATCAGCAACCATTATTTGTTTTTGGAGGTGTGTGTGTGTGTGTGTGTGCTTGTGTGTGCTTGTGTGTAACTTGTGTAGTTTGGAGTTTCGGATTTTGAAAATAAGCTGGGACATGTTGAAAGAATTTTGTATACACAAGTGTGCAGTAAGCATTCCTATTCTCATTTGAATCCGATCAGCAAATAAGTATCGAGTGCCTACTATGCTAGGTATTATATTATGGTGTAATAAAAAAAAAAAAAAACTATTTATTGATGGGGTTTGAAGTCTCTTCAAGTCATCAGAGACCACAAATTTATTTTATGGCAAAACTGAGAAAAGTCTGGGGATCCTTGGTTTTCCCATGGTGCTCACTAGCTTTTACACCTTGTTGTCACACATTTATTTCAGGAGTGGGAAGCCTAAGCCTGACAGTTCTGCATAGATACAATCATGCTTATCAAACGAGCTGACCTTTCTTAGGTATCCTACACTAGGATTGGCTCAAAATGAATGGCCCTCAACTCCCCCTTCAAAAGGTCAGCTTTGTTTGGCCAGTGCACTGTTATCTCTAACATAGTTTTCAAAGCATTGCACTTTGGTCCTTGACTTTTAAATTTGGAAGGGAAAATAAAGCCTTTCCCAATTAAAGGAAGAGGAACTGAGTGAATAGGAAAGTCCCTTTCAAACTTAAGAAATAGCACAGACAGAAATTGGGGAACAGCAATTAAACAAAGAAAACCCCCTGAAATTTGGGAAATTTAGAAAAATGACTGAAAAAAAAACTTGCCCATTTTATTCACTTTCCTAATAAAATAATTTTTGTTGCTTTTGGTAGCAGAAATGAACATGAATTTGTCATCAGCAAAAGGTGACGTTGGGTCAAGGGACCACAGATGTTGTGTGGTCTCCTATTATGGCACAGAAGCCAAGCATGAAGACCAGGTGATAGAGAATCTCTGTAAAACAACCATAGAGAAAAGTTTAGAACCCCTGAGACAACCGGGACAAACAGGAATTAGAATTAAAAGTCCCTTATTTGGTGTCAACTTCTGACTTTAAGTGAAATGGAAACAGTTCTTAACACAGTGAGTGTTCTGAGAAAAAGACTTTTGGCAGCTGAAACTTCCTCCTAGAAACTGCTCAGAATCATCTTAGTCTCCAGCTCCTCTCCTTTATTCCCCCTCCCTTTCTTGAATCCCAAGCCATACCTGGATAGAGAGCCTTAGAGATCATTAGGATCAACTTTCTCATTTTTACAAGGAACTGAGAACTAGGGAAGGGAAGGGGCTTGCTTAATTGATGCAACAAAGCAAAGTGATGGCAGTCAGCCAATGGTGGACATCTAAGTCTGGTTTGAAGGAGATTTTGATAAAATCTAATAAACTGGGATTTTGTTTTGCTTTTAAAAAGCTGCACCTTATTAGAATTGGATATTGTTAGAATTGAAAGCATTGGAATAGTCACTCACAGGTGATCTTCTCTGCTTGAATACCTCCAGTGACAGAGAATTCATTCCTTTACAAGGCAGTTCATTCTATATGGGTACAGCTCTTATTAGAAGTTTTTGTTATGTCTGCCCCCAGAGTAACTTCCCTGCGTCAATCTCCGTTCTAAATCACTCTCTAAGCTACAAAGTCTCTTCCCTTTTCCGGGTGATAGCACTCTTTAAGTGCTCTCTTCCTGGCTAAATACACACCCTGAGTCTCATCAACAATCCTTATTAAGACATTAGAAAGTGAAAGGATTAAAAAAAAAAAAAAGTGGAATGCTCATATAGCTATATGAGAGTCCAAATTTACAAATCCTAAATAGGAGCTGATTTTTTTCTTTCAAATGAAGGATTCATTTACTGGTAGGATATTTTAAGCAACCAGCTCCTCCGATACTTTAAAAATTGGATAGGTTTTTATAAAAAAAAAAAAAAAATCAATTTACATACAACTTCAGACATTGCAGCTCACAGAAATCAAACTAAAGCTGTATGTTAAGATATTCAAGGGGCTTTACAAGGACAAACAGGAATTAGAATTATTTGGTGTCAACGTCTGGGTTTTAGTGAAATGTAAACAATTCTTAACACAGTGTGTTCTGAGAATAAGGTTTTTGGCAGCTGAAACTTCCTCCTAGAAACTGCTCAGAATCACCTCAGTCTCCAACTCCTCCTCTCCTTTCCCCCCTTCCTCTTCTTCCTACCCCCCTTTCTCTTTTTTCTCTTCTCTTTACCCCTGCTCCTTTCCTGTCCCCCCCTCCCTCCTCTTATCCTTCTCTCCCTTCTCTCCCTCCCCTTTCTTTTCCTCCTCTTTCCCTTTTCATCCCTTTATCCTCCTCCTCCTCTTTCTCCTTTTACCTCTCCTCCTTCTTCCCTTTATCTTCCTCCTCCTCACCTCCCCCTCCTTCTTCTCTTTCTTTTCTCCACCTTCCTGGTTCCCTCTTCTCTCCTGTTAATATCTACTGCTCTACTTCCCCTCTTTTTTCTTCCCCATCTCCCTCTCTCCTTTCTTTCTACCGTGCTCTTTCTTCCCTTTTCTTCAGGCCTTCTTCTCCCTCTTCTCTAATATCCTTCTTTCTTCTGCCTTCCTTTTCCTCTGGGTCCTAAGGCAAATGCCCTGGATCACCTCTCTCACCTTCTTCCTTTTGGCCTTTGCTCTCTCCCACCCTGTACTTCTCTGATTACCCCTTTGCTTCCTCCTACTTTTCGGTTTCTCCCTGCTTTGCCTCTGTTTCTTCAGAGCCCTTTAATTTCTATTGAGTTAGGGATGGGGAAAGCCTTGATTAAATAGGTGTTATGGACTGGGAATAACGGTGGAATTATTGCACTTTACTTCTCCATCCCCACAACAGAAACACCTTTAATTTCATGTTAGAGGTATTTTTTTAAAATGAAAATGAAAATTTATTGAAATTAATTTTTAAAGGAAATTAATTCTTTGGAAGGCTTTGTTTTTAGTGCATATCTAAGTGATTTAGGATGCTTGTCCTTTACAAGAAAACAGAACCCCATTGCTTCAAGGTCTGGCACTTTCTTACCTGAGAAAGTATAATGACCGGAGAAGCCTCGGCCTATATTAAGAGGAGAAAACACATTTGTAATTTTAAAAAACCAATATTTTTTAGAGGAGAGGTATCACAACATAATGTCTTGAGTAAAAGTAAAAGCAGTAGGTTACATTTTGTTTTAATTTTTAAAAAATGTACTTCAAACTATTAGGACTTTTATATCCTCCAGGAAATTTATGTTTGGAGAAACACATATATATCTATATATAGATATATCCTATAATTTAAGTAGAACTTTAAGCTGTTCATTCATTTATTTATTCATTCATCCATTCATTTAACAAACATTGATTAAGCTCATACAGTATACAAAGCTCCATGCTAAGAACTCATAGATACCAAGATAAAAAGTGTCAGTATTGAGTCAGCAAAAAACCAACAATCCACCACTTTCTCATGATTGAACTTGTTATGAAATGAGGGACTTCCAGAGATGCTGCTAATCATTTACAAGTATCCATAAATGGGCTTATGGCTCAGTATAGTCAATTCACTTATATCAGTTTACTACCAGGGCTAACAGTAGGTAGAGGAAAAAGGTTAGGTTCATCACCACAATTGGCTTGACAAGTTCAAATGTTCCCACCTCTTGTAGATTCAGACACAGCCTCCCCAAAGATGAATCCAAATTGTAAATCAGAAGTACTTACTTCGAATAGAAAGTTCCACAACTAACACTCCTCCTGTCTCTTCATGAAAGCGCTTTCTTTTGTCACAAGTCTGAATGGAAAATAGAGTGAGGGAGAAGGAAGAGGAAGAGGAAAGAAGGAGGAAAAAAGAGGGGAAGGAGAAGAGAGAAAAAAAACAAGAAGAGAGGAGAGAAAAGAGGAGAGGTCTTAAAACTATGAATACAAATTTATAGAAATATTCATTATACATTTATTTTAAAACTAAATTATTAAAATAAAAATTTTATTTACTAGGCTTTTTTTTTTTAAAACTTAGAAGTTTTTTGTTTTTTTTTTTTTTTCATTTGATGACATGTGCCAGAAAGTAGACTGGCTTTCCATACTTCCTTGCTAGTAGCAAATATAACTCAATATAATTTAAAAAGCATTTACCATGTACTATTCTGGCAGATATTGTCCTAGGAATACAAAAACAAACGTGAAAACAGGTGCTTACAATTCCATGTTTTGATACCAACTTTTCTGGGATTAAAGGTGCAGTTCCACAAATCCAGTGTTTTACCTATGCTGTGAAGAGTGAAACAACTGAGCCTATTGAGTAGGGGCATAAAGGAGGAAGAGAAGAACAAGCAGAACAAAGCATGCATTCTTTTAATTTAGGCTAAACATTTTTAAAAAATATAATCTCATTATAAGGTAATCTACAAATAAGAATGATTCTTCAGTTCAGCAACAGGAAGAGAAGCAATATTAGGAAGTCCACAAAGTTACACCTATGTAATAGTATTAGGACATTTAAATTTAAAATAGGGCAAATATCAATAGATATGTCTCACATACTCTTTGAGGGATATGCAATAATTTGAAGAGTGTTGTAAGCCCAATAGAAGAACTGATCTAATCGATACTTTTATGGGTGAGGAAACTGAGACTTATAAAGGTGAATTTTTGATTTGTCCAAGGTCATATATGTAGTAAGGGATTCAAATCCAGATTCTAGACTTCAAAACCTGTTTACAATGAAATATTCAATATTTCTGACACTTGAGGAAAGTCATTCTCACATTATGAAGAGTTAAAAACTGGGACATTCAGGACATTCTTGAGATTTCTTGAAGAGTTAATAAGGAACAACTCTGAGGAAAAAGCCTAGTTATTGCTTTCTCTGCACATGTCAGAGCAGTGGCTCTTCAAATCTTTGCATCTCAGAACTTTTTTACACTCTTTTAAAAAAATTTGAGAGGCAATTGGGGTTAAGTGACTTGCCCAGAGTCACACAGCTAATAAATGTTAAGTGTCTGAGGCCAAATTTGAACTCAGGTCCTCCTGACTTCAGGGTATTCAATCCAATGCACCATCTACCTGCCTCTAACCCTTTATATTCTTAACAGTTATTGAGGACCCCAAATAGCTTTTGTTTTTATGGACTTTGTCTATTGATATTTTCAGTAGTAGAAATTGAAAGTGATAAAAATTTAAAATATCTATTAGTTTATTTTAAAACAATAAACTAATAAGTTTATTATATATTATCCTATATAATATATAATATTATATGTTATCCTTAAATTAAAAAAAATAAAAATAACTATATTTTCCAAATCAAGTAAAGTGAGAAGGCATGTTTTCATGTTTTTGGAAAACCATTGTTTAACTTAATATAAGACAGCTGATTCTCATATCTACTGCATTAAATCTGCTATGAAACATTGTTTTGATTTAAATGTGTAAAGAAAATCTGGTTTCACAAAGTTATGCAGTTGAAAAATGGAGGACATTTTAATCTTTATATTATTATGAAAATTGTTTTGATCTGAAGGATCCCATGAAAGTGTTTCCAGGGTCCCCAGGGATTCATGATATGAACTTTGAGAACTACTATGTGACACTTTCAAGCAATGATTGTGGAATTAATGGCTTTTAAAATGACTATTTACCAAATCAAATTGAGCTGTATAGAAGAGTATTTTATCTTTGTAGTTTAATATTTAACCCTTTCCACCCACTGAAAAGCAAGTTTAGTTATTATGCTCTTAGCTCTTGATATTGTTTATAAGCCAACAGTGAGTATGGAGAGTCACAGTAGTAAAAAGGGAGAAAGAAAATCATTGGAAAAATGAAGTAAAAAAGAGAGAGGAAAGCAATGTTTTCATTAAAATTTAAAAATCATACAATTATCATCCTAACTTAATATGTTCCAGCAAGTCTTCTGGGAACAGGAAGGAAAGTTTATGCCTACTCTGACCTTGATCTTAATAGCTCTCGAAGAGCATGCTTGTAAAACGTGACCTTGGTTAATTTTTCCCTTCCAAGTAAACCAGCCAAGATAATAGCCTGGAGCTTCACATTCTATTTTTTGATGGAATGAGTGCAAAGGAGGTCACAGGAGAAATGACTTTCAGTCACTTAAGTTCTTTGGTTATCAACAAGTTGTCAAAAAACCATCAACTGAAGTCTACAGGAATTTCTTTAAGGAAGGAGAGAAATTAAGACATCCAATGTGACTGATTCCTTAGCAAGAGATCTCCAAAAATATCACGTCCCCAAAATCTTAGTGGGTAAATTTAATAACTTAAAACTACCCTAAGATTTTTTGAGATATCTTGTGTGAGTTCAAAGCAGTATATCCAGCTAGCTATAGTGATATCTCTATATAGTATACTGTACTCCATGATACTGTATTATGCTATATTACAACATAGCCAATTAATAAATGTTGATTAAAGGCTTACTATGTGCTAGGAACTGTACTAAGTACCAAGGGATACAAAGAAGGGAAAAATAGTCTCTGCTTTTAAGAACCTTATATTTTAATGGGGGAGATAACATGTAAACAACTAGGAAGATATAAAATATATAGTTAACAGATGGAAGGCAATCTGAAAGGATTAACAACTCTGGGAGCCAGGGAAGGTTTTATTTAGAAGGTGAGTCTTGAACCAAGTTTTGAACAAAACCAGGGAGACCAGTAAGCAGAAGTGAGTGACTAAAATATTCTAGACTTCAGGCAGTACAAAGGTATAGAGAGAGTGTTTTCTTCAAGGAACAGCAAATAGTCCAGTGCAGCTAGATCATAGAATGTGTGGAGGAGAGCAAAGGGAGTACAGTTTAGGAAGGACATTGGTAGGGTAGAGAAAATCTAAAGGTCTGCAAATACAATGATAAAGGGCCTCAAAACCATGCCATATGAGAACTGTTTCAAGGAAACAGGTGTGTTTAGCCTGGAGAAACAAATACAAAGAGGTATATGATAACTATATTCAAGTATTTTAAGGGATGTCATGAAAAAAAATTTAGCAATCAGTTAATATGCATTTATTAAGTTCTTAATATGTTCCAAGGACTATTCTAAAGAAACACAAAAATTAGATCCTATTCTAAAGGAACTCAATGTAATGGAGTTGATAGGTGAAAATAGCTATTTACAAACTATTACCTATTTATCTATATGTATACACACATATTTATTTATAATGTGCTTATCAAATGACAAATTGAAGATAATCAATAGTTCTGCTTAATTACAGAAAGTAGAACTAATAGTAAAAGGTAGAAAATAGAAAAAAAGGCACACTTAGATTTGTTATATGGTAAATCTTATTAAAATTAGACATATTCCAAAGAACAAAGGACTGCTTGAGAAGATAATAGTTCCCTCTCATCAGAGGTCTTCAGACAGAAGGTAGATGATGACTTTTCAGATAGGCAATAGAGGACATTCCTGTTCATATACAAGTTGGACTAACTGATCTTTGAGCTCCTTTCCAATTTTCAAATCATAATTATTACCACAACCACCATCACCATCACCATTATCAATCAAGAACCTAGAGCTCAGGTTTAACTGGTTAACATGATATTTCTAGTGACAAACATAGGACTAGAATTTCAATCTCCTGACTGCTAACCTACTGTTTTTTCTTCTTGGAGGAATTTCTATTGGTCTATAACAGCATTCCATTTTAAATCCTCCCTGGTTAAAAATAAAGACCTTCAAATATTGGAGTCTCCCCAAGTTGGCAACTGACTATATAATGCTAGCAAGTTGAGCTGCTTTCTGATGACTAGTGGAAGACTGACTTACCACTGGGCAAGAAAACTTTTCACTGTCACAGATGAACGTCTCACAGTGTAGCCAAACCTTGGAGAGTTTAGGCACATTCTGGAAGCGGAAAGCATTGAACTGAAAAGTTGCTCTGTGATCCTTGCCATTTTCATGAACCAGAACAGTTTCATCTGTGGGGCATCTGAAAACACAAGGAGAAGCACAAACCAAAGAACTTCTATCTAACTGGTCTTTAGTTTGGTCTCCTAAGGTGATATAGATATGACCACTCCTTTGAGTCCACAGTATAATGGTCCATGCAGATAATCAGGGTAATGCTGGATTAAGAGCAAGTTCACCACAGCAGTGGCGCTGTAAAAGTGCTTTCCACAAATCCTCTAGGCCAATCAACCAGTCACACCAATATAAGGGGTTTTGGTTGAGGTCAGTTTTCCAATGAAGTTCAATATCTACAGGAGTTGCTTTCTCCCTTCTCCCTAGTTGCATCCATAATTTTTGTCTTTTGGTAGCAGGACTAGGTAGCTAAGCTCAGTCTTATCCCTTTAAAAAAAAGGATATTTTTTGTTTTTATGTGACCTTTATTTCCAAACATGTTTCTTTCTCTCCTTGGATAAGGGGGAAAAAAAAACTGGATCTTTAAAACTAACCCACATGTCAATTAAATCAGATAGCATTATACAGTGTTTCATATATACAGATAAAATCAATCTCTCACTCTCTTCTTTTTAAAAAAAATTTCTTTGTCTCTCACTTTTTCTCCTTTTAGACACACACACATATAAACTTACATACATATATATATATTATATATGGTGAAGGAAATCTCATCTCATTGGCATAAGGAATTCCTAATAAGGAAACTTTTTTTTTTAACCACAGGAGTTGTCCTGAACCAATCATGGAGATCAATGTGGGACATTAAGAAGTTAAATAACTCGCCTAATGAATAAGAGGAATAAATTGAACCCTAGGCACTCTAGAAGGTACATTACACTTTTGATGTTAGGAGAACTGTTTCCCTCCTCTGGACTTCATTATCCTCTTTGTTAAAGTAAAGGGGCTTGAACTAGATAAATGAATAGATAAGGTCCCTTTCAGTTCTGACATTTTATGTCAGGTTTATGAGCATGAGAGAGTGGACAAAAGCTCATCTTTTTTAGATTTAGAGGCAGAGATTTGATCCCAGTTCTACCATTATCTATGTGACCTTGGACAACCTTTGGGTCTTAGACTCTTTGAACTGAAGGAGGTGAGGTAGTAGACCTCTAATGCCCCCTTTATAAATCTATGATCCAATGATCCAAAGGGCAATGATACAGGAAACTTTAGTTCATCAGGTCCAGATCCAAGTGGGAGAAATAAGAAATAGAAACTTGAAAATTCCATGCTAAGAGCCAACCCTTGGCAAGAAGGGGAGGGGAGGAGTGAGTCTCAATTCTAATTCAAGGTTCTTCTATTGGTTCCTCTATTTGTGTCAGCTTCAGACGAGCAATGAAGTCATGGACACTTTTTTAAGTTGTGAAATTCAGCTCCCTGTTGGTTAGTAAACCTGAGATCCTTAGTTGAAACTAAGCAGGTCCTAAAAATAGCTCACTAAAATGAGTTCCCTCATGTCATGTAATGACTTTATCTGGTGGAAAAAACCAGACTTGGGGGCAGGGAAGAAGCATGAGGAAGAGTGCAATGATGGATGAGTAGGCATGATTATCATGTTTAGATCATTCGGCCCAAGTTCCTTTTGGCACTTTGAATTCCTGGCACTGGGCCCCTTGGAGACAAATAAGTCCAGGCAATGTTGCAATCCATCTCCCCCCAACTCCCAAAGACTTATCACAGTGTTTTAGTGTAAATGTTTCTGCCCTAGGGTCATATGTGAGTATTACCTGAATATTGCAAAATAAATCATATTAGGTGAATTTGTGTGTAAAGAGAAATCTCTGAGTTTTGAATTCTCCACTCTCTCCAGGAGTCTAGAAAATCAATCTTTCTTCCTGATCAAAGTGGAAGAAATAATATTTGGGAAATTCTGGAGATACATTTTCTAACTTTGATTCCTGTTGTTTTGTGATGAGTTCCCGGCATCAGTATTTTCAGAACATTCACAAAGCATTGCTTAATTTCCTGTGCATAATAGAGATTTATCTCAAGGATGTAACCTGCAAGATGTACACAGTGTTGAAGACCTGTAATATGGGAACAATAAGGAACAATAATTTGAGGAAGGATAAGTGAATGTGCATTAAATAACAAAGCATTACATATTGTGATTCATTGTATAAAACTGCAAATTTTCAATCATAAGAGAAGAGGTTTTGAAGTTATTACCAATTCATACTAGTCAAGAATTCATTCAGGAATACTCCAAGTCATTTGATTGATATAATTTTCTCTAAAGCATAAAGAATCCATCATCAATAAGGATCAAACAGCTATATATTGCTCCTGAAATCTTGCCACCCCCAGAAGGAAGAGAATCTTTCTGAATTATTCAGATATAACCCAACACCTTCCATTCTGCTGAAAATTCTATGGCTGCTCTATCCAACTGGTTATCCAAAATATCTTATCTGTCTATGACATCCTTCACTCTGATATATAATTGATGTCAGTACTTAACTGACTTCAGTTTTGCAAGTTAATAGTTTTACTTTGTTTTTTGGTGGGCCTTTGATGCCAGTTCTCTTTGTAATGTAATGTACCCATGAGTACATGCAAAGATCACTGATTCTGAAGTGAGAGGCCTGAGCACACAGACTACATCTAATCATTAATACCTGTGTTACCTTGGATCAGTAACTTAGATAACCTTTTCTAGAGCTCAGTTTCTACATCTACAAAAAGAGTGGATTGGAATCTGTGGCCTCTAAGCTTTCTTGTAGCTCCAGAACTATAATCCTCTTTTTATTGACAGAACATATGCATGGGTAATTTTTCAACATTAACTCTTTCAAGCATTTCTGTTCTAATTTTTCTCTTCCTTCCCTCCACCTACTCTCCTAGATGGCAGTCAGTTTCATACATGTTAAACATGTTAAAGTATATCTTAAATACAATATATGTGTGCAGATCCGTACAGTTCTCTTGTTGCGCAAGAAAAATCAATCTTCTATTTTTAAGTGGATAATTGATTCAGGTGAAAAGTGATTAGACATTTCCTTTAAGCTAGGAGTTCCCCTTTAGCTGTTGCCTTGAATGCCACAGCTAAGGTGCTTAAAAGCTCTTCTTCCCAACACCTCCCAAAGCATGAAACCCAACCAGCCTGAGAGAGAATCCAGGCCTCGTTCTATAACCCTGACCCATGAGAAGGGTACATACCCTTTCCCTATTAGCTGCCATTGCATGGGATACATGAAGTCTGCTGAAGGTGTGGCCCAGCAGCTGTTCAGGACGACCTTAAACCTGAAAGGAAAACAAAGGATCATTGAAACAGAAGTTCTTTTACTCTGACAGGGTTGTAAACAGCTTTCTTTTTCAATCCAAATTTCAGTGGGCTGGTTCCCTTACCTAATACTTAACCCTTTGGCTTCCACACCTGCAAATAAATCTGATCCAATTTCTGAGGTTTCCAACACAAAAGGGGCTTCTTTTTTAGTGGAGAACTTGGCATTCTTTGGAAAGAAATATATAGTGAGTATTTGGACTGCCCAGTTGGGGCTCAGAGAGAAACTGTGCAGGGGTTAGTTCAGGGAGCTGGGGGGTAAAGGTGATGGAGGATTACAGTTACAGAGAAGTCAGCAGAGTGATAAGGGTCTCATTACCTTCAACAAGTGAGTTGGGTTATGAGGACAGGCAAGTTACCTACAACTGTTTATGTGGAGAATATGGTTTGGCTTGAAGGAGCTAGATTAGGGAAGAATTTTTAGAGGTCATCAAGTCCAATTCCTTTATTTTGCTGATGAGGGTTTGATTCATAGCATAAATGAAATAATTAGAAAATGAGGAAATTCCCTATGTGGCCTCTAGCAAATTACTTAATGGATCCCAATCTGTCTTCTCCTTTGTTGGTACCCTATAGAAACCTGCTCTTGTTAACAAACTGTCTTTCATATTAGATCTCTTTCTCTCATGGACCTTTCATTTACACATTTCAATCACGAAGACCTGGCTTCCCTTTGAAAACAACACATCCCTGGTCATCATCTCCAGCCTAGATTTATGTTCCCTTGTGCCCCAAATCAACTGGGCCAGAACAAGGAGTTGGTATGCTTCTTGCCTCTCAGTGCTATTTCTAGACCCTTCCCTTGCTACCATCATTTAGCAAACTATTCTTCTTGGAGGTTCACTTCATCTATATGTCACCCAATTCATATCCTAGTATTATTTATCTATAAATCCTCCCTTCTGAAAGAGATTAGTGACTGTACAGTCCTGAAACTCTCTATTTCAGTGTCAGCCCTTATACTTAGAGGCTTTAATTTTCATGTTGGTCTCCTCTTAAACACCCTTGTTTCCCATTTCAGCATCACCAGTACTGCTCAGTTATATATAGGAATGGTCATCCTTTGGATCTCATTGCAGACTGTAAGCGTTCTTCAGAGCCAATTGCTCTGTCTGACCACTGCTTTTTATTCTCCAATTTCAGTGTTTTACCTCTGCCAAGTCTATTCTTTGTCCTTATCATAACCTCCAGTTATTTCACCCCTTCATTCTTTTACAGCCCATTACTAATACTGGCTTCATTTTGGTCCCTTTAATATCTTGACTCTAAAAGTTAATTAGTTTAACTTCATTCTGTTCTCTATATTTGAATCCTTCTTTACCTCTTGTTCTTTGAACGCTATTTTGTTTTATGTCTCAATGTTGGCTTACTCCCATTATGCACCTCCTTCCTTTCCACTCTTATAACACATTAGAGAAAGTTACATAACTATGCTAAGTAGGTCTACTGCAATATTGAGTCCCCACTTCTACAGGTTAATACTTTGACTCTTCTCTTTCTATTGCACTTTCCACAGAGTGGTCCAAACTTTCTCTTACTCCCTAACTATGTATACCATATTCTTCCATGACCCTAGATGATGCTTTCCACATCATACTTCATAGAAGAAATTGATGGTATACTTCTCTTTTTCTCACCCTTCTTTTTACTTCTAAACCTCACATTTTCTTAACATCACATCATCTATTTTTCCTTATTTTGGTCCAATCTCGGATGAAGAGATGACCCTTTCCTTATCATGGGAAGCTCTTCTACTTGTGCCTCTGAACCCATCTTCTAAAGTCTCTTCCTTGAGTTTGATCATTCAATAATTTCTGCCATCTCTCTAATTTTCAGTCTGTTATTAGCTTCTTCTCCTGCTACTTATCCAAGTTCTAGATTTGTTGCTGTTGCTATTCAATCATTTCACTCATATCTGAATGTACATGACCCTACATGACCCTTTTTTAGGCAAAGATATTGGAATGGTTTGTCATTTCCTTTTCCATTTCATTTTACAAATGAGGAAGTGAGGCAAAGAGTTTGATACTATCAACTGCTCCTTTCACCCCTCTTTTAGGATACTCTCTCTCCTTGAGTTTTTCATGACATTGCTGTCTTCTAATTCTCCTCCAACCTTCTAACCATCTGACTGGTTCTTCTTCATCTCCTTTGCATGGACATTCCACTGGGTTTTTGACCTGGACTGTTTTCCCTTTTTTTGGGAATCTCTCTTTTGATGATCTCATAAATTCCCATGAAGATAATTGTCACTCCTATAAAGATAACTCCCAAATCTATATACCTAATCTTCATCTTTCTCCTCGATGTTAATTGTATATAACCCATTTTCTTCTGGATGTCTCCACCTGAATGTCCTATAGACATAGTAAACAGCATCTACCAAAAATATAATTTTCTTTAACTATTTCTTTTGACATTGATTATTAAAACAAAAACAGAACAAAACAAAACAAAATCCCACAACCTTCCAGGAACCAAAGTTTTAGTCCTAGGATTAATTCTCAACTCTTCATTTTCTGTGACCCCCCTCCTCATTTCCATTAAGTTGCTAATGCTCATCAATTTTACACCCCCTCAATACCTTTCACATGTGTCTCTTCTCTTCACTAACAGTTTATCACTTCCTGCCTGAATTATTACAGTAATCTCCTAATTGCTTATATGTAGGTTGACCCTTCTTTAATCCAACTGTCAAACTTATCTTTCCTAAAGCTGAGATAAAACATTCAATCAATAAATATTTATTAAATATCTACTATGCACCAGCTATTGTGTGAGGCACTGGGAGTGCAAAGACAAAAGGTAAGAGTCCCTGACTTAAAAGAGTTTACATCCCATAGATCTGACCACACCACTTCTATGTTCCAAAATTTCTCTAACTCTCTATTCTGTTGAGGGAAAAAAATGGAAACTTTTTTTTTTATTTGGCATTTAAAGTCCTGTACGATCTGAGTCCAAACTTATCTTCCACTCTGACTTCCTGACATTTAGGGTGATCACATAATTCTTCTTCATACACTCTACCTCACAGTGAAATATACTTATTAGACGGTCTCTGTACAGACTTTTCCATCTCCCTGATCTTGCATAGTATTTTCCCATGCCCCTGGAGGCTATCTATCTCTGCTTCCACTTCTTAGAATCCCCATGTTCCTTCAAGGTTCAATTTCTCTTACTACTAAAAGTCTCCCTCAATTCCACTATTTTTTAGTGTTAATCTTTCTTTACTGAAAATAAACTTTGTCTTTATTTAAAAAATATGTTTTGCCTTTATTAATCTACATAAACTTTGTTTTTCTCCAGCATATAAGTTTTTTGAGCACAGAGACTTTTCATTTTCCTCTTTGTATCTCTAGTACCCAGGAGGAGTTTAATAAAAGCTTGTTGAATTAAACTACTCTGACTTTTGTTTCCTTTTGGTCCTGTAGACTAAAATAATTTCTGAGATTGTTTCTCAGCTGTCCTTTTGAGTTTGCAACTATTTCACTGAGTTCTTGCAAAGAGTAGTGATACAGGACTGGAAATTATCTTTAACATTAACCCACTCAGAAAGCCAAAGGTCCAATGGATCTGTATTTATTTCTGAGACAGATTTCAGGCTGTGTTGAAAAGTTTATATAAGTGAGTTGACTTATTCAATATACCCCCAACATTCTAATCTTTGGGTCCATCTAATTAGCACTAATTATCAACTGGTGGTGAAATAGAAAAGATAGCTTGGTTTAGAAAGATGGGGATTAAAAATCCAGGACTTAGATCTCATATCTGTCTTGCCCTTCACTGTTAACCTTCTTGCATAGATCACACCCAATGACTCTCTTACTCACCACCTTGGAGTTAGGTTTCTAACATTACCATTTTATTGAGACTATTCTCTCTTAAGTCACCAATGACTTCCTAATTACCAAATGGAATAATTTCTCTCAGACTTCATACTCCTTGATTTCTTGGAAAAAGCTAAAATCATGTATTATCCCCTCCTTCTCCCTCTCTTTACTTTGGGTTTCTGTTATACTGTACTCCAGGTTTTCTCCTCTATCTTTCTAATTGCTTTTCCTATCACTCTTACTACTTCTTCTTTTCTCATTCCCTTTTAAGAGGCATTTCCTAAGGCTCTATCTTTATCCTTCAGTCTTTGATCTTCTTGTCTTAATTTCCCCCCTTGATTATTAATCCAGTCCCACTGTGTCAATTATTCCTTCTGTGTAGGAATGTATACCTGAATGGAGCCACAAAGAGCGAGACACAACTGAAAATGACTGAACAACAACAAAATTCTCAAATATTTTCTCCCCACATACCTACTTGTTGAAACTTACCCACCCTTTGAGGCTCATTTCAAATTGTATGAATGACTTCTACATTTGTTTAGTTCCAGCCATATCTCTGGATTCCAAAGCCCCATTGTTAATAAATAAATATATTGTCCTGTGGATAGGGCATAGGACTTATAGTCAGCGAGATCATATTCCACCTGACACTTTCTGTCTGTGTAACCTTGCATAATACATTGAATAATATGAGGAGGTTCTGCTTTGCCCTAAGGTCCCTTCTTCTATGATACTATTTTCTTCTTTCCTTCATTCTCTTTCCCCTTTCATTATATCCTACACTAAATCTACTACCAGTTTAACTCACCAAAAGCACAGATGTAGTCAAGTCATTACCCTGTTAAGACTCATTTGAGGGGGCAGCTAGATGGCACATTGAGTAGAGTACCAGTCCTGAAGTTAGGAAGACCTGAGTTCAAATCTGAACTCAGACATTTAGTACTAGCTTTGTGACCCTGGGCAAGTCACCAAACCCCAATTGCCACACACACACACACACACACACACACACACACACAATTTGAGTCAAAAAAATTGTCAAATAAAATTCATTCTCCTTAGGGTTGCTTTCAAGGCCCTACACAAATCTGGCTTTGATTTACCTTTCTAATCATATTATTCCCCTCTATGTGCTACATATGCTCCTAAATGAACATATCTTTTCCTTCTTTTCCTTCCTCTGATCTATTCTTATATCATTCCTTAAACCTCGAATGGTACAACTAGGTAGTGACAGAGTGCTGAGTTTGAAGTCAGGAACACTTCCTTTGAGTTCAAATCAGATCTCAGACATCTACTAATATCTTTAGTTCAAATCAGATCTTTAGACACTCACTACTCTGGGCAAGTCATTTAACCCTGTTTGCCTCAGTATTCTGTTCTTTGCCAAGAAAATCCCAAATGGAGTCACAAAGAGTGAGACACAACTGAAGATGAATGACTGAACAACAACAAAATTCTCAAATGCTTTCTTCCCACATAGCTACTTATTGAAACTTACCCATCCTTCAAGTCTCAGTTCAAAGGCTTTGAATAAGACCATAAGTATTCATCAGTACCCAAAGTGATGCCTCCCTTTGAATTCTAGGAGTACTTTCTTCTTACCATTTTAAAGCCTTTACCTTTTCCCTTGAAAAAAATGCCTTTTGCCTTGTATTATAGGCATCTGTCTATCTGTACTCTCTCCCCTATTAGAAAGCAAATTCTATTAGGTTGGAGGCCTGCCTTATTAGGATCTGTTTCTTTCTCAGTAGCTGACACAGAGCCTTCCACATGCTAGATTTTCATATGTGTTTGTTGAATGGAGTGTTTTATGGAATAAAGTTGAATCTGAGCTCAGAGTGATTATCAATTAGCTTTATATTTGGCCCTGTGACTTTAAGCATATTCTCCCTGCTGTGCTTTTCAAAGTGCATCCCCACTTGAGCAGAGTAGTATAGAAACTCTTTGAGGCTAGGAGATATGCATGTATATATATATATGTGTGTGTGTGTGTGTGTGTGTGTGTGTGTGTATATATGTAAAAATATACATATTTATATATGTGAAAATATATATGTAAAATATGTAAAAAATATATATGTAAAAATATGTAATTTTTCTAACCCCTGATAACTAATATGGTACTTTGTCATTCTCATGCAGAAATCCCAGATGAGGATACACCCAAAATGAGTTGGTACCTTCTCAACAATTTATAGTGTTAGAGAGTTCCCTGGAGCACTGAGAGTTTAAGTGACTAGCCCAGAGTCAACAGGCAGGTTATATCAGAGGAAGAGGTCCTCTTGGCTCTGAAGAGAGTTCTACAGCTTCTTTGCCTCACACATTGTAGGTATTTAATAAATACTAATTGGATTGGGTTTTGTCTTGTATTCCTACCTGTTTCTTGTGGGGCTAAAGATTATGAGGTAGACAAGCAGCTTCCAAGGAATTTTCTATTTGGCTTCAGAATCTGGATAACTTTCTGCTAAAATTCCAAATTTAGAAGCTAGGGGAGGGAAATAGTCTATTGAAATTTGTCATTGATGCTCCAGGGAATCCAGAGCAATTTGTTGTTCAGTAGATTTCCTTGTTCAATCTAGGTCATGGAACCTGACCTGCTAATTGGGTGGAAATATATGCAAGAATTGGTTGGTGTTTCAGCAACCCACAAGAATGCTCTCCAAGGAAGTGGAAGAAGCCAGCCCAGGCCTCAAACAGCAGATGATTGCATGAATTAGACCCTGGAAACCAACCACAAACCTCATGGCTCTAAGGAATGCTAAATAGGCCCCCAAATAGAACAGCATCTAGTGGGAAAGTAGCAAGAGTTAGAACCCTTTTAGCTCCTTTTGAGCCTAGACTTGGGTAAAAATTTTTTCCTCATCCCCATTCCTCTTTGGGGGAAGGTTTTTTTGAAACAACTTAATAAAACTGAACACATTGTGTGCCTTTTTCCTCCCAAAGCCTGACACAAGAACACCAAGACCATAGCGCCTGTATCCTGCACTTCTATTAAAATAGAATACGGTGAGATGCAGGAGACTGATCTGACTGAAAGGGAGGAAAAATTCTCTGGGAAGACTTCCTAATAACATTATCATTATTTCTATTCAAAACCCTGCCAAGTAAGCAGATGATTCTGCATTTTGTTTTATTTTATTTGATTAAAATAATCATTAACAAATAAAAACAACTCCAGGAAAAGGTGGGAAGCTAATACAGATGGCTGCTCAGCCACTGTTCAGTGACCACTTTGTACATTTATACACTGCGTGCTTGGATTTCCTCCAGAATCCACATGGATGGAGCATTTATACCCTGTCACCTAGTCTTAGCATGATTTCAAAGCCTTGGAAGCTCAACTGTATTGACCAATTTTGCCTGCTTGCCAAGACAGGTTTAACAAGGTCATTTCTCTCAGGATTAGATGTGCTGTTAAGTAGGCATAGATTTCTGCAGAAGATGTGTCATAGAAGAAAGAGTACTGGATTGGGAGGCAAGAGTCATGCTTTCTCTGAGAGTCAGTTCCCTCATTTGCAAAATCCTGGTTTATACTACATGATCTCAAAAGTTCCTTTGACCATCTGGAATCAAATATAAAGTTAATTGAATCAGGTTATCTTCCTGGAGATGGCTTTCCTTAGTGAAATTTGTGTGTGATTGTATTTGCAAATACAAATATACAAAAGTGTGCATCTATTTGTATACATATGATATGCCTGTTTACAAAATAGGTTATATAAAAAAAAACATGCTTTTAGAAGGGGGAAAGATAGCTGTTGATGATTTTGGACATGGTTTTTGAATGAGATTACTTTTTGGTTCTGATTAGGAAGGTACCAATTACATCTACAGTAATTGAGGAAGGAGGAGACAAGCTAAAGGTTTTTGATAGTTTAAGTAAAAGATGTATGCAACATGGAGAACTACACATATGTGAATACACACACATATTCTCTATTCTCATGTTAATTGATGGAATGTTTCTTAACTCCTTGCTCTGAGCTCATTAAAACTTGAATAACAGATGTCATAAATAAGATCTGGCTTTCATATACAAAGTGCTAAAGTCTAAACAATTGGAAAAAGCTTTGGAATTAAGAGCAAAGAGACTCAAAATCCAACTTTGCCATTAACCAATCATAGACTTTAGGCAAGTCATAGAATTTTAGATTTAGAGTTAGGAAAGAATTTATTGGTCATCCCATCTAAATCCTTCATTTCACAGATGAATAAATTGATGTACAGAGAATTAGGTGATTTTTCCAAAATCATACAATCAGTAAGTGACAGATTTGGGATTTGAACCACTATCCTAATTTCAAATCCAATGCTCCTTCTTAAATTGGTAAAATAAAGGAATTGGATTAGACAATCCCCAAAATCTCTTTTGACTCCAACATTCTTTCAATGTTGGGCCACTGCTTAATTTAAACTAACCTACGGCTTGAAAGAATGTTGGAGTCTTAATCTTAATTAAGGGACTTGTTGGGGTGAGGGGAAGAGGGAAAGGACAGATACATACAGCTCAGTCCAGGAATCTCTCATATTGATCACATTGTAACCGAAAAATAATAAGTAAAAAAAAAACTCACGGTATAGAAGTTCAGAGATAACTGGCTTTCAAAGGAGCCCATGCTCCCATTCTTGACATGTACTGTGGCCACTCTGGAAAGGGGAGAGAGTTTTGCATAAGGACTGAAACATGCAAGATTGGAAGGGGTTCCAGAGCACTTGCATGCTGTATGTCCTTCTTGTCCAGAAGACTTACCTCTGATCAAAGGCAGCCTGGTTGACCAAGTAGGTTGAATGATACGTACAAGAGAAGGAGTAATTCACTGGTTGGCTCTTCACAATCACTGTGCTGTCATTGGACACAATGTGGCTGAAGAAATGGTAGATAGGGGGCTTGTACTAGAGTGAGAAAGTGGGAGAAACAAGGTCATGTTTCCTTGGTACCCCTGGGGATGCTGCAGGAACGATTGGGAGAATGAATGGAGAGTTTTGTACACAGTCTTTTAAATGGACAGAGCATTTGCAAGTGAAAAACCAAAGGCGAAAAGAATTCTCATCAGGCTCTGGAGTTTCCTATCACTTTCTTAATTTGTAGAAGGAAGGTTTTGAGTTTTATCAGCAATACTTGCTTGGGGTACTTTGAGTCAAAATTCCTAGAGCAGCACCCTGATAGATTCTCTCCCAGAAATTAAGAATGGAAAATATTCCAAGGTCATGTTTCACATATACCCCATTTGGCCCAGGTTCTTTCTTCAATACTAACTGACTTTCCCTTTTTGTAAGCTTCCTTGGTTGGTTTCAGAACCCAGAGCTGTGATGTCCCATAGAGATGCTACAATGAAAGAACATTGTAAAGTGTAAAGAGCTACATCAATATGAGCCAGAAATAGTAGCAAATAATATTTTTATCATGTTATTATTGACTGTGTTGCCAGGAAGGCAATGCACCCTAGTAGGTGGAAAATTGACCTTAGCGTCAGGGAGCGTCTCCATTTCTGCCTCTGGAATTTCTTAGCTAGCTATGTGGTTCTAGGAAAGTCAGTAATCATCTGGGAGCCTAAACAAGTTTCTAAGATCCTAACTCAGAGATGGTTGTAATTCATGTTGGTGGGGGGAGTTCCTGTACTCATAAAAGCACAGTTCTTAGATAATTCCAGATTGCAGCACAAAACATTCTGACCTAATAAATCAGGAATTTTTAGTAATAAATAAAGCAGGAGTTCTTAACCTGGGATCTGTGAACCTGAAAAACAAAATTTTTGATGACCTTGTTTCAATGTAATTGGTTTCCTTTGTACTTCAATTTATGCATTTAAAAACCTTATTCTGAAGGGAAGTTCCTAGGCTTCTCTAGAATGGCAAAAGAGTTCAGGACCCAGAACAATTCTCTGTAAAGAAATCTTTGTATGCTTTATTTCTCTCAAACTGAACAGAGGACAAATCTGCTGACATTCAGGACAATTAAGTATATAGTCAACAAATACAGTCAACTCCTTATAAAATGCCTACTATGCCTACTTATTTAATGCCTACTAAGAATTTTGCATTAGAGTTGGGAGATCTAAGCTGGTGCATCAATTTCACCTGATTTTAGATAAATAATTTCATGTCTGAGTCTCAGTTTCTTCTTCTATTCAATTAAGAAATTGAATTAAATAATCCCTTTTCCATCTGTGATTCTATGTCTATGGTGCAGCATTTTACGAAGATTTATTTGTCAAATTATTTTCGATAACTATAAAAGCCTATCTTGTTTGGCAAAAAAAAAAAAAATATTGTGTTCTTCTCCACTGACTCAGACTGTGAAGTGGCCTTACCTCAGATTGGGTTCCACAATAGGACTTGTTTTTAGGTGACAGGTCAGGGATTATGAATTGGTAGTAACCTGCCTCATGGATTCCGTTGTAACAAACCCCTCCAAGAGCCAGCTGGTGCACTTCCCATCCATAGGGACACTCTGGTATTTTTGTGATGATGGTTTTAGGATAACAAAATACAAGAATAACATCTAGAAAGAAATACATGCATAATTTAAAATGACAGTTGGTGAACACCTAAAATGTGTTTTGATTTCATGGAGATGCAGACAATTTGAAATAAGAAAAGGAGAAAAGATAGTTAAATGCTCTTCAACAGATAAGAATTAAATAGCAAAAGAAATAAAACCCAAAGAGGAGAATGTAGGAGATATGACAAAATCAATTTTTAAAAGTAGTTGAAAATTCACTTAATTGGAAATCAGGAAATCTGGATTCTAGTCTTGACTTTACCATCAATTTCCTCTTTGGCCTTGAGCAAATCATTCTATTTGGGCCTCATTTTCCCTATCTGTAAAATGAAGGGATTAGGTGAAATGATTTTCAAGTCCCTTTTCAAAGCTAAAGGCTGTATGATTTTAAAATTCTTGACAAAAGTCTTATTTTATGCATATTTTTTTATTTTAAGAAAATGTCAATATCTGCCTTGTTTATATCTGGGGGATTTAGAAGCAGGCCAATGAAGTGTGACTATATTAAGTTAGGGACAAAGGTGACAGAATAGCATTTTGGGTAGCTTTTCCTCTAAGGGAAGCATTTAATGGAAGAGCTAGGCTTGGAGTTTCAAAACTGTTTTGGTTACTTAGTAAGGGTGCGATTATAGACCAGTCACTCAATTTCACTACCTATTTTCTTATCTATAGAACAAGGATCATAATATTTTTACTCTCCACCTCAGTGATTACTATGAGAAAAGTACTTTGTAAGATTAAAAAAGCAATAGTATTATGAATTATTATTTTTATGATAATTTTTATTCAAATACTCCATACCTGCTTTATTTGGGGTACATGGGCCTGCCAATGTCTCAGTTAAGATGGCCAGCAGGACAAATATCCTTATCACCATCTCTTCTCTGGATGTGGACACTGCTGGGCAGCCAAACAAAGAAAGCAGGACTGTCATAATCCTGTAGCGGCCCAGGGCATTATCATTCTGGGCTTGGAATGAAGATTTTCAGTTAAGCAGAAGCACAAAGTATACCCCAATCTGCATAGAAAAAAAATGATATCCTAAGGGAGATTCAAGTGTAATGCCCCATGTCTCTATCATTCCTGAAAGATATACAACATACCAAAGATAGTAATCATACCAAAAATCAATGACAGGAGCTGCTGTTCAGATGCTGTTGGTCATATGTCCTGCTGTTTTATTCAGCCCACTCTGGATGGACTGTGTGTGTCGCTTTCTTAACTTCTGTTTTCCCCCCAGCTTACTGACTCAATGCTCTCTTCACTTTATATAGGCTGGTGTTGTAAAAAGAAACCCTTATCCAGATAAGTCACAATGAACAAGTGTAAGCCAGGGTGGAGGGAACTCCAAGGGGACCATGTGCAACAATAAGACAGGGAGTTCCATTACTGCCTGTCAAAAATGGATTCTTTCCCTTTCATGTTATTTTTCATGGTTATAGTTGTTATTTTCTTAAATAAAAAAAGTATTTTTCTACCATCCCAGGATGTGAAAATCTAGCTTGAGTTTTTAAGAGAAACTATATTTCTACACTCTTGCCAAGAAACCTCAAATAGGGTCATGTAGAGTTGGACATGATTAAAAATGACTGAACAACAACAGCAATGATATTACTATGTACAATGTTACTCATTTCTGGTCTATGAAAAAAATTTGTGTGATTTTGTTGTCCTTCCCCTGCCAAATTATTGGTAGGGATCACTTACTATATTCTCTAAAATTTGAACTCAAAGGAAAATTTCAATATTATTAAACTTGATTCTCAAAAATATAGGATAGTGACTTCCATGTTTAAATATTTTTTAGTTATGACTGGCTCTTTGTTACTCGATTTGGGTTTTTCTTGGCAGAGATACTGCAGTGTTTTGCTATTTCTCTCTCCAACTCATTAAGAAACTGAGGCATACAGGGTTAAATGACTTGCCTAGGATCATACAGCTAGCAAATATCTAAGATTGGATCTGACTTCATGAAGACAAGTTTTCCTGATTCCAAGCCACCTAGAGATGTTGTTACCACAACATCTTATTCACTTATTATAGTTGGAAAGGACTTTAAAAGATAATTTCATTAATTCCTTCATTAATTCAATGCTACATTAAAAACAACAGCAACAACAACAACAACAAAAAAAAAACCAGATGAAATCTCTATCCAGTCAAACCATCAAATCACAATATTAGAATTATTAGCACAATGGTATAGGGAATGAACCTTGGATTTGGAATCAGGAGTAATTGTTGAATGGTCATTTTTCAGTCATGTTCAATTCTTTGTGACCTCATTTGGAGTTTTCTTGATAAAGATACTAGAGTGGTTTGACATTTTCTTCTCCCATTCATTCTTCAGATAAGGAAACTGAGGCAAACAAATTTAAGTGCTTGCCCAGGGTCACACAGCTAATGTCTGAGTCTGAATTTGAACTTAGGAAGATGAGTCTTTCTGACTTCTATGACCCACAAATGTGACAATGAAAAGTAACTGTTTTATTCTCAAGAATTCTACTTGAGAAGCAGTATGAGGTAGCTGAAGTGCTATCATAGCCTGGGAATCTGAACCTTTGGGTTCACATCCCTACTCTGCTACCTCTCTTTCAGAGTCATGGTTTATTAAAAAAGGAATGTGGACTGTTTTAAGATCTATTCTATCCCAATATGCTGTGGTTTTAGGCAGAATGGAGAGAGCACTGGACCTGGCATAAGGAAAACCTATATTCAAATCATGCTTCAGACACTTACTTGTTGTATGACCTGGGAAAGTCAACTTAATTTCTGCTGGCCTCAGTTTCCTCATCTGTAAAATGGAGATAATAATGACACCTACTTCCTATGGTTGTGAAGATAAAATAAAAAATGTGTAAAAATGCTTTGCAAGCCCTAAAACATATAAATACTAGTTATTATTTTTATTATGTATCTGCCATATTAGGCTCTATGAGGAATTCAATAGCTAATTATTTATGTATGTATGCATATAGCTATATATTATTTATTATGTGCCAAGGTTTACAATTATTATCTCATTTGATCTTCACAACAACCCTGAGAGGTATTTTTATTATTCCTATTTTACAGATGTGTAAACTAAGGCAAACAGAGATTAAATGACTTGGTGCAGGTTATAGAGCTAGTAAAATTTTGAGGCCCTATTTGAACTTTGTTTTGTTCTGATTCCACATCTGGCATTCTAACCATTGTGCCAGTTAACTTTCCTCTATAGATAAGAATAAAGGTAAGATCTTTACCTTTTTTTTGTAGCCTACAATCCAAAAAGGGAAATTAAAACAGATAAGTAAAGAAATGATTGGGGCCAGTTGGATGGCGCAATGTATAGAGCACTGGACCTGCACCAGGAATTCTTGAATTCAAATCCAGCCTCAGACACTTAGCAGCTGTATGACCCTGAGTGATTCATTTAACCCTGTTTGCCTCAGTTTCCTCATCTGTAAAATGAGTTGAAGAAGGAAATAGCAAACCACTGCAGTATCTGTGCCAAGAAAATGTCAAATTAGGATCATAGTCAGAGATGACTGAAACAACTAAATAACAACATGAGGCAACCCTTCATCTTCTTTACTACTTTGGTAATTTTTAAGCCATGACAGGTCAGGGTGACATAGCACATACAAATTTAATAGGAAAAGGCCATTGAATCTATTTGCTGGATATACATCAATGTGGGTTAAGAAGAGAAAGGAAGGTCGCTGATTTGGAATCAGAAAACATAAATATCTATGTTGACTCTATTATTTGCTATCTATGTGAAAATGCTTTATGTCTTGCTTTCCTCATATACAACATTAGGATACTAAAAGCTGCACTATCTCCCTCACAGGTTTGTGAGGAAAACTCTTTACAAACTAAAGATGTCATGTCTTTATAGCATGAAAAAAGTAGAAAGAATGCCGACCTTGAATCAAGAAACTAGGTTTCTTGATCTTGAATCCTGGCTTTGAGTGTGTGTGTGTGTGTGTGTGTGTGTGTGTGTGTGTGTGTGATGATACACTAATCATTTGGCTTTTCTGAGACCTGGTTTCCTCATCAACATTACCTATTGCAGGAGGATGTTTGTTGTAAAGAAAGTACTTTGTAAACTATAAATCCCATAAAAAAGATAAGTTGTGGAATACTGTTTTTCCATACATGGTACTTGTAAGCAAATAAACTGCTTGACAGGAGTCCTGCCTGAGCTATATCATCCTAAGGGCATTAGTAGGTGAAGTTGGCAATAGAACCACAAATGGAACACATTGTTGATGTTTTTGTAATGATTTTTTTCACCATCAGAAACAGAAGAGTCATTCCATGTGTGCTACTTCACATTAGTCTCCAATGTGCTATGTGACAAAAATAAAATGGCACTAAAAAAAGACAAAGTTGGGGAAATGGACTCAACCAGACCAAGTACACAGCAGAGGAAATCTGGCTGAAATCAGGACAATCCTGTGGGCTTTGAAGAATTGTTTTGCTAGATTTCTCAAAGTAATGATAGCAAAAGGATGGGAAAAATATGAATGGTATTATTGTCCCAAAAAGGCAATCAAGAAAATGGCAATAATTACTTAATCATACTCCTACTTTCTCATTGTTATGAAATCTTTATTAGAACAAGATACACACACATAAAGGATATCTTTTAAAAGATGAGAATGAAACAGACAAACTTTTGCCAACAATTCTCTAATAGTATACCACATCTTTACAATGCCATATTGCCTAAAAGGTGCCGACAGGACAAGAGTCCTTTGTTTATTGTTTGTTGATTACAAAAAAAGCATTTGATATAGGAGAACAAAACCAACATTAAAAGCTCTTGTGAGATGAGAAGTCTCTCAGGCAGATGTTAAGACCTTGCAAAGATTCTTTATAGAAGCAACTAGAGAGATAATTTTGTTTAATAGTTCTTTGATTATTAAGATCAAGCAAATAGGACTGGAAGATGTGCTGCTCATCAAAGGTATTGACTCAATGTAATGATAAGCTCCAAAGTAAGATCCAGATGAAAGATTCTCTATGTATGGCTAAAATCCTCCATATGCTTCTAAATGTAGACAAAATTATGCAAATTGCAACAAGTCCTGGAACATTAAAGGCTTCTCAATGATAACTATGGTTTCTTTAAAAAGATTGATCATGTAAGTCCATCCAATGGTTGATGAAAACAATGATGAAATTGGAATCATCATTCCCAAGTTTGAATCTTGACTCTTCCTCTTTTGATTGGTGTGGTCTTAGCTGAGTTAATTGGATGAGGTCTTGGGGATTCTCTTCATCCGTAAAATGAGAGATTGGATTGAGTGACCACTAATTTGTCTTCAAGTTTTAGAATTATGACCCATGAGCAAGTGGATGAAAAATAATAATTGTCCAGATTATGACATGTAATTAAATGATCAGTCAATTGAATTAAACTATTGGTACATTAATCTGGGACAGATATTGTTGATAGGGAATGAGTAGAATCCAGAATTGATAGAGGAAGTGAGGAGGATGGATTTTACAATGCTTTGAAGATACTAAGCTGTGCTCTGTCCCTACCCACTTTTTCCTCCCAAAACTCAACACTAAAAAAACCCAGAAATATTCTCTTGGCAGAGTTATATAATTAGGAATCTTGCAATGCCATGATTTCTGAAGAATCAAGAAATCTGGTGCTTCCAAGGCTAATGGAGAGACCACAGAGGGAGGGAAAAATAAGCAGACTTTGATATATTTCTAGTCACGTTAGCTTGAAGTCCAATGGTGTTTGAGAGATCCTTACTCCCATTTGGGAAAACCAAGATTTTCAGATTATTAGGTTAAGTTCTGGTCCCGATACTGAAATATTAAAGCAAAATGGGAAGAGGGTCTTCTTTTATAAAACTGATCAGAAAGTTTTCAAGTCTCTCTAATGGAGTTTTTTTTTTGGTTTTTTTTTTTTTTTTGAGAACCATGCCTTGAGAATCTCTAAAGAATAGCTCCCTTGAATTTCCAAAGAAGGCTGATAACGTTAATATTCTCTGGCAGGGGGGAAAAGTCTCTCTCATTTATTTTTTTTTTCAGGAATGAGATCCTATTAAGCAATCAGGTATGTGATACCCACTTTGATTGTGGCAGCCTTGTTCCTAGATGCCAGCATTTGCATTAGAAAAACGGAACAGAACAAAATGTACTTGGGCCCAACAGTATCTGATACTTGCTCTGATAAAAAGGTTAGGGCTTGGTGGAAGCTCCTATTTCTTCTGCTAATTAGTAGCCCCTCCCTCACCTCTACCCCAGTTAGTCCCCTTCTTCCCTCTCTCACACAAAAAAAGAGAGCTCATTAAAAAGCAAAGGATACCACTGGGACTCATTGCTGTTTCTTCAAACACACATGCCCACAGAGGAGGGATCAGAAAATCTTAACAATCCAAGTATCTTTAAAGAACCCAACAAAGAGTAAATGAGGCTTTTATTCCTGATAGCCTGAAAGGACAGCTTGTCTCTCCTCCATCTTTTTTTTCCTTACTGCCAGGGGAGAAGCCATTTCTTCTTGCTTTTAACTATACCTATCTTAGTTTCCCTACCTAAGAGACAGCGTGATCTAATGGATAGAGAATTACAGATAGAAAGATTTTGGTTCAAGTCCTGCCTTATATATGTATTGATTGGGATAATGACCCTGAGAAAAACACTTAATCTCAGTAATCCTACACAACCTTCTTATTAAAATGTTGCAGAGCTGGTAGAAGTCTACATTGATTGACGGTGGGATATATATATCAATGAAATTATGGATCCAATTCCTCTCCCTTAAAAAGTCAATGCTGATATCCAGATGGTAGAGACAAGATAACTGATTCATTCTCAAATGAATTGCCCATATGCAAATTGGCACACAATATCCATCCTAACATAATTTTAATTCAGGATTTAGCAAAACATTTATGCAATATACTTTTTTTTTTCCAGTACACACTTAATAAACTAGTCAAAAGCTGCGCATCTTCCTGTGACAGTATAAAGGAAGGATTAAAACATTTCTCATCAATTCAATTCAACAAACCCAGCATAGATGCATTCTCCTTTCACTTGTCTTTTTATAAAATCTTTCCTGCTTTTGACAGTAAATTGAAACAAAATAAAAAAATCCTTCCTGAGTTTTTTGGAGCAAGACTTTTGATAAAAAGTATCTTTTTAAAAAAAGAAATAAAGTATAAAGTTTGATAAAAAGTATCACCCAAATAAAGGGTGACTGGAGCTCATGGGTAATGGGCAGTTCTAGTCAGCTTGTACATTTTTGCCTCCAGAGTCCATTGATCACTATAATTCTGTTTTTCCCTTGTTGCCCTTGCTTCTTTGTTCTATGCTCATACCAGCTATTCCCTCATCCCTCCAAGCTTTCCTTGTGTAGATTATAATTCGCCAAATACCTTTTGATTCTAGCATTACTGATCAGACTGACTGTTTTGGTGTTAAGTGCTGTAAACTATCCCAGTAGATTGGGACACCTTCTTTGATCACTAATTTCTGTTAGCAATGAATAGGTGTGAATCAATGAGCTAGATTTCAGTTATGTGATGTTGCATTATATATTGGACATTAGAGGTTTAGTTTGGGTTTATTCAGAATTGAAAAGTTATTCACGAAAAGCTAGAAAATCACCCTTTCCCCACCCCAGTCTTAAAGAAATTAAAAAAAAAATAATTCCAAAAATTTCACAACTATCTTGTTTTTTAAATTTTAAAATTAGAATACCAAAAATTTGATTATAATGGTAAACAAACATGCTAATCAGATAACACACATCTAGATTCACGGGAAGAAAAAATAGAACTCCACTATATAATATACCTTGGGTCTCCTACTTCTTGGGGATATTCCTAAATCAATTAGTTACCCATTGCCTATTCCCTCTCCATTATGTTTTGGTGTTAGGACAAGGTGGGGTAGATGACCTAGCTAAAGAAGAAAGCCCACAAAGTTAATAGCAAATAGTTATTGTTTGCTCACAACCTAGCACCTAGAGAAAGGTATAGGTCTGCATTTCCCAGAGAGATTACATAACTTGCAAAGCTAGGATTTCAGCAAAACTAACATCTTGCTAGATTCCCTCAATGCCTACCATAGGCAGTGCCTTGTATGGAGCACACATAATATGGGTTTTCTTGAAGTGAAGATTCTTTCATGATGGAAGTAACATAAAAGTTGCATAGGTTAAGCTGGTTTGCTATCATTTACTTGACTTCAATAAGTGCCTTAACCAAGTTCCTGCCAAAGAAAAAAGACTCATTTTGCTGCCCCACCCTTTTTTCCCTAGCCCAAGAAGCAATAAATATTACTCAAGATTTAATTAGTCCAGGGGATAAAGGCTGGGACTTTTGGCTTGTTTCTGAGTTGTCTACATATAAAAGCCCAATACACAAAGAACCAAAGCTCCTCAGGCTTAATGGACTCCTAAGAGCCATGTGAGTCAGCATACATCTTTTAGATCAGCCCATCTCCCTTTGCATACAAAAGGAGCTGTGTCCTCTTGAACCAATTCTGAAAAAAAAATTTTTTTTTTTTACCTTGCTATTAAGAAACTCCTGGTCTTAAATGTTATATGACCTATGAGTGTCTCATTTCATATCCAATCCTGTACCTGAATCACCCCCAATGACTTGGTCCAGAACACCATGCCTCTTAAAGGAGATTTCAAGAGAATGTCAACATAACTGCATTGCTTACACATGTTTTCACCTTAGCAGAGCACAGAACTAGGGCTCATCCTCAGAGACTTTAGCACTCTGCCACTGTCCTCACTCTCTGTGAGAGGAATTTGGCCCTACTGTTAAAATAACTCCAAATCATGCTTCCCAATATCTGAGCTGTCCTGTCTATTGATTTTGACTCCACAAGTCTTCATGACTTTAAATAAATTGACAGAATCATAGGAGAAAATTCTAGGTCAATGAGAAATTCTTCAGGCCTTAGATAGTGATACTGGCCATATTAAACATTTGGGAAAACTAAAACATTATGAAGTGGCCAAAATCATCATAAAATTA